>NW_016159597.1:81268-81459 GCF_001687245.7 Rhagoletis zephyria
TGTCTCATACTCCATAAACCATTTAAATTCAAATTCCTAACTGTGCTGCAAACTTGATAGAACTATTTCGAGTATTCTGTTTTGTAGCCCATCAAATTTTAGTGTAGTAAAGTGTAATCTAGCATCTTAAACGAAAATATTTAATATGAGAATGCCTTCAAGAGCGTGCGTAAAAAGAGTTATAAAAAATC
>NW_016159598.1:0-46726 GCF_001687245.7 Rhagoletis zephyria
TATATGTACATTTTTTTCTTTATTTGTTAACTAACTTTATAAAAGTTTGATTTGGTCTAAGATTACATACATAGCTGAATTACATTCAAAAATAAACAGACAGACCAGCAATAAGTCAAAATACAAATTTTTTTTTTAATAAGGACATATCCATGGGTGGGGAATTTTACGAAATTTCCAGGGGAATTTCATGGTCGAAATCGGGAAATTTTTAAAAATGAGTTGGCCACCCTGATACGTGTGTAGACTTTTGGAAACTTCTGGAAGTTTTTGGTCTTTTGGGCTGATATGACTGTAATACTACAAATTTTGTAAAAAAAGAAAATTAATAAATCATTGTAATATATGAAAGCAACCCTACCAGGACGGACTGCGTAAATACTCAATATTTTACAGGTAGCTTAACCTGGTGTAACTATTGGGTAAAGTTTCTATGAATTTCTTAATGGCAATTTGTTTGATTTTCTCATAATTTTTAGATTTTATAGTTTAAAAAAGAAAAATATTTTTTTGTTAAGTTCATTTGATCTTAAGAAACTTATTTTATTAATTTTTTCCTTTTTAATTTAATTTGCTTTTCTTTCGTTAATTTCCATTTTCCTTTAGATTTTAGATTTTAAGTGTTCAAAAGAAAAGTGTACTTTTTTATTTCGTTTAATTTTTATGATCTTAATTTATAAATTTTTTTCTTTTTTTATTAAATTTTATTTAAAAAACAAAAACTTAGTGTTAAAAGGCGAACAGCATAACGCTAAAACCTCCTCGTTAGTATATATTTCAAATAGTTTTCCGAAAGACAGTAAAGAACTTTCAAGTTAGTTTCCAGTATTGGCAATTGTGACTAAGGTGAGTTGAACTTCCCTGTATATTCAGTGACCATCATTCCGACGCAAACCAAAGTAATCCCAGCTAAACTTACCCAGTCCACCGAGCCTTAGCTTTCTGAAAATTCGTGCGTGCGCCTTGATGTTGCCACGCAAACAGAGCAATCTACATTTTAACACCGCCTCAAGAGGATCGATGGTTTGTAAGCATCCGTTTTCAAGGCAAAAGTATACTCGAATGTTTGGCGTTTTCTACCCAGCGACGAACGCTATTAAAAACACTTTAATGTTTGTCGAGGCAGGAATCAAACCTAACTTCTCCCAGGCGTTAGTACCCACTTCTAACCAATCGCTAGTCGTAACCAACATTTATAGCAGCGCGTCCCACTGTGCATCTCAGCCCCCTTGTTTGTGTGTACAATCTCTCTCCGTTCGCTCAAAATCCCTCTCACAGTTTTTGTGTATGTGTGCTTCGCGCATATTTAAAATCTCTGTTTATTTATTCTTTCGCTCAATTCAATTTGCATTTGTTTGTTTACTTTAGTACTCTGAACTTTTCATATGCTGTCATGTTGTACGTCAAATCTACTACAATCTTTAGTAAATGGCAACTCCCACACAACAAACTGTCAGATATGTAAATTTAGTATTTATACATTTCTGTTAATTTTTGAACTCGATCTTTTACAACCACTTCAAGTGCAAACATTCAAGTTTCCGAATATAAATTTTTTTCATTACGAAAATTAACTCAACCGTAGACATTTTTTCTCAGCTTTTGTACATGAATATGCACAATTATAATAGGTACTTAGTGCATGTTATACGAGTAAAGTTATTTTAGGGCACTCATATTTGGGGTTTTGAATGATATTTATGATATAAATAAGTCCTCATTTATCTAATTTTTAAAAGCCATAAGCATACTAAGTATTACTTAAATACACGCACACTTAAAAAAAATATTTCCAAACTGTGTAATCAATAATTAAATTTCATGAGCATGGCACGTGTTTAAGTTAGGTTAAAAGCCATTTCGGCGAATGTACCCACATATGTACATACACTTGGCTATTAAGTTTGCATAAAATATAAAATTTTCGCAATTATACTTTAGTTAGTATATTCGCAATTAAGCAAAAAAAATATACCATAACTTTTCTCAACCAAATTTTGAATCATGCAAAGCTAAGTCTGAAATAAATAGTAAAAGAGAAAATAGCAAACAAACTTCCATTAATAAACCTCCAACGTTTTGTGTACATGTGTATGTGAATGGACAGTTGTGTTCATAGTAATAGCAGCGCCAGGTTTTATTTCATAGCCAGCATTATGTGTGTGCTTTAATATGTCTACTAAGGGGATGTTTGAAAACTGCTGTTTTTGTCTACGCTGAAGAGGGATCTACATATGTACACACTATTCATGAATGAAAAACAATAAAAACATCAGTGTCGACTGAAACTCAAACTCGACTCTCTGAGCTGCAATGGCAATCAACCCTTATGGACAGTCCTTAACCCGATAGGAATCCTTTACAGGCAATTATCACTATGAGGGTTGCTAGCAATGTTGTTAATATTTTTGAAACATGTTTCTCTTGTGATTACACCTTCACCAATTTCTAAAAACCAGATTTAATGTTCTCTCAATTAATGATAGATTTTAACCGAGCCTAATTCATCAAAAGAAATCAATCCTTACCCAACACCAAAATGTTATTTTCCTTGCTTCGG
Organism: Rhagoletis zephyria; assembly: GCF_001687245.7. Lineage (NCBI taxonomy): Eukaryota > Metazoa > Arthropoda > Insecta > Diptera > Tephritidae > Rhagoletis > Rhagoletis zephyria. The sequence goes on from NW_016159598.1 coordinate 2,561, forward strand.
TTCCTTCCACCAGTATCTATTTAGGTACTAATGTTAGTTCTGAAGCATAATCAGAAACCTATTTTTAAAACGATAAACTGAGGGATACGTCAATAAATCATTTTCAAAGTAATTCGACAATAATTTTTTGTATGGAGTAAATTCGCAACACCTTCCACTAAAAAAATTGCCAAAAAACAACGCGATTTTCTAGCAACTTTAAACTTGCACTTTGTTATACTAAATTTAAATCGGCTATAAAACTGCATACTTAGAATTTTTCTAAAAAATCTGAATAAAAAGTTGCAAATTAGTGTGCAAATTTAATGAATTTTCCTGAGTTTTGCACAAAGTTTAGAGATTTTATTATTACGTTTTCTGGTGTAAAATTAACTATATTTTTATAAAAAATTATCGAAAATAAATTAGAATAAAAAACTTTGCATATATGGCGAAAAATTCACTGTGCCAATACTTTTGTGCGTCACTGTATATGAAAACTTACATATGGAAAGACTAAACTATTTTGAATATCTAAAACTTAGAAATACCAGCATTCATACCAACTCCGTGTGGTACAATTGTCAAATTATTACTAACTATAAACATGTTAAATATGCAGCCGCGATGTCGTCAGTGTCCTCTTTTTTGTTTTTTGTGTATTTATGTTCTTCATACATATAAGTTCAAATCAACATTGTGTTCGTGCCTATAAATGTAATTTATTCAATTTTTCATATGATGTTTATCAACAAGAATAGTTGATGTTTTTAATAAAGAAATCGCTCCTGAAGATGCTGGGAAGTTCAGCGAAACGTCGGGCTGGAATGTGAAGAAAAAAGCCTTTCTTGCACAGGAACTTACTCGATCAAATAGCCTAAAATACCAAACACTATTAAATTCAACAAATTGATGCGTTGACGCATCGTCATTATAAACAATTTGCGAGATTGAAAACGAAAAACGTGGAGCGTGGAGCGTGGAGCTACATAGCGTACAATGAAATTAAGGAATAAGCTACCTTTATTTTAAAATTTATCACGTTTAAGTTTAAAACTATTTTAAGAAGTTAAGGACAAAAAAAAGAGTTGTGGGTTTGGCCACTTCTGCTCTGATGGCCTAATTTATTTCTTCAAGGAAATTAACAGCACTTGCCGTAGTCTTTCAGGCTACAAAAATAAAAAAAATAAAACATTTCTTTTGATTTTTCTTGAGAGCTGAAAACTAGGCTTAACTTAAAAACAACTATTTTGAATTTTTATTTAAAATGTTGAGTATGTGAAAGGGCAAGAAACATTTAATACTTAATAAGTCAATAATATAGTGTCCCAACTTTTGTGTTTTCCCAGTCGAAATGAAATTATAATCAGGCCTTAACAAATAAATAACAATTTCTATAATTATAAATCTCCATCAATTTTCCCAGTATCAATTGCACTCATTATTTTTATGGTTGGTATCAGTAAATTATCGATGACTACTCCATGTCATTAATTTTAAGACATATGTATGTACATATCTACTCGAAACATACATAGGCATGTGTAGTTGGCATGCGAGTAAATAAGTATGTTTAATTTGTAAATATATATTTATTAAATGCAGTCCCTCGTAGAAAATTTAGTTTAATTGATATTAAAAACGTTTTCATCGATTAATTGTTGCAGAGAAAGTGTCATAGGCTTAGTAAATAGTTTCTCCACATTTCATAAACGATAATGAGTTGATAAAATGCTTCTTAATGCTAGTAAGGTAAATTGAATGAAAGTAAAAGTGTGCAGTAGGGAAAATTAGCGGACATAGACTGCAGTTTCTACAAATTAGAGAGTTTTGAAGTTATAATGCAATTGATGCCCAAACAATTTTTATTATTTTCTAAATTTTTAGTGTTCAACATTTCTTACGCTTTTAAATTAGTTACACGCCATTTACTGCGGCTTTTTCGTAATTTTACGAATGCATTAATCTGATTACATGCGCGCATATGTAAGCGTTTTTTTTTAGCAATTCGATGCGCTTCAGTAGCCTTCCCATAAAAAAGGAGAGTTAAGCCGTTTTTGCTTACATAAGAGAGAAAACTTCCTAATTGAAAAAAATAAAAATAAAAAAAATTTTATGTAACCAAATAATATTTGCCAGACAAAAATCAGTTTCCGACAGCGAAAAATGTTGAAAAAGCTCGGATTTATACAAATGATCTGCATAAAAGAGGCCATACTTGTGCTAAGTGGCAGCGAAAAATTAGAATAATGCCCAAAAGTGTTCGCACAGCAATTCAAGAAAGGCAGCAAACAAAAAGGCAGTAAGCTATTTAAATTGAAAGTAGAGCGCTCTAAATAAGTAAATTAAATATTTGCAGAGCTAAAAGCTTTAAAATTGCTAAACGGAAAATTGGAAAGTAAATAAAAAAAAGGTTTGCCTTCACTGGCAATTCATGTAGGTAAGTATGTAAAAGTAAATTGGCAGCCACAGTTACTAATTTTCTATGCATTCTATTTTTTAATTGCTACTGTTTTGAATTTCGAGATTTTTTTATTTTAATTTTAATTTTCTTTACTCAACCTCTTTGCTACTCACCAAACTATCGGCAACATTTTGACTCATTATTTGCGTTGTGCCAGTTGTGGGGACGATGTGCTTGCGTCGCTGCTGTTATTGTTGCCGTTGTCGTTGTTGTTGTTTTTGTGTTGGTGCGCAATCGCAGCAGCAAAGATTTTAATTTCCGGAATAAGTTGCAACAAATACTGCTGCCGCTTTCGTTGCGGCCACATTTTGAAATGCTGCGGCTAACGTTGTTGGACCAACGTAAAAATGCAATTAAATGTTTGTGTGAATATTTGAAGTTAGCCGAAATTATATGTGTGTGTGTGCGTGTGTGTGTTGAGATGAGGTCGCTCTGATGTCGACTGGACTTTCTACGCGTTCGTGGTAAAAGCAACAGATTTCGAACATTTGTCGCACTGCTGTTGTTGTTGTTGTGTATTCGTATTAGCATTATCACGCGCACAACGCCCGCACCGCTGTTGAGCGATCACTCGCATTTGTCAGATACATTTGCACTTTTTAGTTAGATCTCTTTATTTTTATTTTTTACGTTAACTCGATTTCCAATCAAATTTCTTTTTTCGTATTTTTTTTTTTTATTTGTTGTTTTATAAACTTTTTTACAATCCGCATTTACCGTTGCGCGCGCGCATGTTTATTGCCGANATTTTTTTTTTTATTTGTTGTTTTATACACTTTTTTACAATCAGTATTTACCGTTGCGCGCGCGCATATTTATTGCCGCACGTTGCTGAAATGCTAAATTGGGGCTGACGAAATGTGTGTGATTAGTAAAATGTGCGCATAATCTGATTTGCGGGCAAACTTTTTGACTGTGGACGAGCAAATTTGTATGCGCGTATGCGCCTCGCTAAAGAGTAGATACAGAAACAGCTTTTTCCACTGCGAATTTCACGAGTTGCAACATAACGAATGTTTACTTTCCAATTTCAGAAAATTCTGTCAATTTCTGTAGCAATCTAAAGAGTCCAACCCTCATCCTAGCTTTGCAAATTACACTTATTTTTTCTGCGTTATTTTAGTTTATTATTGAATTATATTTTTGGGAAAATTACCAACCGCATAAATAACCATCAAATCAAACTGTCGACCACTATCGAAAATGCGCAACAACCGAAATGGTCAATGCTGAAATTCCAAAGCGAACGCGTTCCGCATTCTTCGCGCATTCGTACATTGATGGCATGGCGAATCACAGAAGTGGAGCTGACTCTGCATACATATGTACCTTACCGCTCGCATTCATTTTAGCTAAGTGTTTGTGGTTTGATTTTTTCTGCTTGAATGGCTTGCTAGCTANTGCTGAAATTCCAAAGCGAACGCGTTCCGCATTCTTCGCGCATTCGTACATTGATGGCATGGCGAATCACAGAAGTGGAGCTGACTCTGCATACATATGTACCTTACCGCTCGCATTCATTTTAGCTAAGTGTTTGTGGTTTGATTTTTTCTGCTTGGCCGTGCAATTGACTAACTGACTACTTTTTTCTACAATGTAATTTCTTTTTCTCACATGTTTAGTAACTTTGTTTTTGTTATTTTATTGCCAGTTGAAGTAAAAAAAAATTTATAAAAATATTTACTGTTAAACTTTGAGCGCAATCATTTCGTAACAGCCTACTCACTACACCGCTGACTTTACAGTTCTACCCAGGGTGTCCAGATTGTTTAAAAAAATGCGTAATTTCTGGGAAAAAATCGCCAAAAATCGCCAATTTTTTTTTATATAAAATTCATGAAATCGATTTAACAAATCTTATTTAAAAAATGAGATCGTGTTATAATATGTCTTTAAAACCAAGNGTGTCCAGATTGTTTAAAAAAATGCGTAATTTCTGGGAAAAAATCGCCAATTTTTTTTTATATCAAATTCATGAAATCGATTTAACAAATCTTATTTAAAAAATGAGATCGTGTTATAATATGTCTTTAAAACCAAGAACGAATATAATACCTTCAGAGGGTAATAATAAATAACACAAATCACTTATATAATAGTGATGTACACACAATTTTCTTTAAAAATACGCAAACTTTTTTAAAAATATTTGTTTCAACACATTTTGCAATAGGACTCCGCAATTATTAAATTTATTATAACTCATATTAATTGATTGATTGAGCTTTTGAAAGCTCGGCGCTAAAAATNAATCACTTATATAATAGTGATGTACACACAATTTTCTTTAAAAATACGCATGCTTGTAAAAATATTTGTTTCAACACATTTTGCAATAGGACTCCGCAATTATTAAATTTATTATAACTCATATTAATAGATTGATTGAGTTTTGAAAGCTCGGCGCTAAATAAAAACCTATAACAGGGGTGGGCAAGGCCGAGGCCCAAAAGAGCCACACGTAAATTCTTAATGCTACAAAGAGCCAAAAAAAAAACAACAACAAAAATTATTTCTAAATAAAATTATTATTAGAGATGAAAAACATTAATTTTATTATTATTCTAATATATGTATGTACGTCAGAAAGATATTAAAGAAAATTAAAAAGATCCCTTTGGCCAAATAATCAAAATCTGGCTTTACGCCAGTTAAAGCCGTTCGTAACAGTTTTGTTAAATGTTGGTTAGTCAATAGGTACTTTCGTTTAAAATCTCCAGTAAAAAATTTCCAACAGCAAAAGTCCGGCGAAATGTCATCTGTGCTTTCACAAGAGAACAATATCCAAAATATTTAGTACGCAGAAAAGAAAATTTGCAGAAACTTGCAAGTTAGACGAACAGCTGATAGAAATTTTGTTACATTACAGCCAGTAGGGGCTGTACCCAGAATAGTTAACGTGTTTTTTGCCTTTTAAAAACATTTTGGTACGCGCTGGTACCACTTGACTTTGCATGCTGCTTCTGGTTCGGAAGCAAAGGGAGCGATTTCAGACTCTGGGCCGCAGAACTCAGTAAAAATCGCTAAGCTGGACATTCCGACAATTATAAAGAAGAATGTACACACCAAATGTGTAATTTTCAAAGTATCTTTATCTTTGCTGCCATACAGTTAAGTTCCTGGCCAAGGGCGGCTCTTGGCAAGTACTTAAAGCAAACTTAAAAGCATTGCGTTGGCAAATCGCAAATACTTGCAGAATGACACTCAATGGGATTTGTGGACAGTTACTCTTTGTTGTTACCTTTGCGGTTACACCCAGCGACAATGACAACGCTGATGAACGCCGCTAACAGCTGTGAGCACACTGACATCAGCAATCGAATTCCAGCAGGAGAAGTGCCGTCTAGTGAATGAGCTAAGTAGAAAACTCGCGAAGAAATGGCATCAAATGAATAACTATTTTGGGCATAAAAAGCTACAAACTCAGCATGAAAGGAAAACAAATATTGTACTCGTATTTTAAAGAAATAAACAAGCCGTCTTCCGCTAGTGCAAAACACAGCTTGTTGGTAAGTAAAATCAAATATTTGTATGAATTATGTATGTATGTATGTACATGAGCAGGTGAAGTGCCAGCGACGCGAGGGTCCAAAGACACTGAAGCCAAAAGAAATAAACGCTCGAGTAGACGGTCTCGTCGCGTCCGTATAATAAATATTTCACGTCAACTACCTGTTGATTGTTTATTTTCTATGGCAACAGCACTCAACCAAAATAAATAAATGCAAAAAAAAACATAAGAAAAAATAAGCAATCAAGAGTACAAAGCGAATTACGAGCCTTGTATTGAGATGTGAGAAAGAGCAGCAGTGACGGCGGCTCTAACTACAAAGAGCGCCGTGGTTTACTGCAGAGCGGTGGTTTAGCAGCATTTGTGAAAGGCATGGAAAATATCCAGAAAATGTCTATAAAAATGAATTATGAAAGTGAAGTAAATTAAAGAGCAGCCGGACAAATAGTTGAACTAATACATAAAAAGTGCGGTAGGCAAACAGTTTGACATACATCGAACAGGTTGCTTCCATCCCATCAAACACCAAAAAAAAAAAAATATTTTCCCAACCTTGGATAAATTTAAAGTTTTCAAGTTGATATCCAACAGCATTCTCCAAATCATCTTCAACTTTTATTTGGACTGGAAGTTGAGATGAACTTGGGAAAACAATTTTCTCCGACATGACAGCACTGCTTTTAATATATAAAAATATAGGGACCGAAAATAGCAGAAAGAGGACTAAAACAGCTTTTAAACATAAATAACGAACGAAGGTTACCACCTCCATTTACATTTTTTCTATAATGTAATACAAAAGAAATTCATATACCTGAGTATAAAATCGACGCTCATGAGCTCAGAAAATAGTCAGAAAATTAGTTCCCCTCATGTGGAAATCGTAGATCTTTTCATTTTATAAATATTGACACAGAATACGACGAGTACTTTTACTTGATAAAAATCTAGATAAAATTTCTTTACAAATAATTTATCAAGAAAATGCAGAATTGGGCGGTAAAGCTATATAAAGAGGAAAATTACCAACAAAAAGTAATCTTCAAAGAAAATAAAACGCAAAGTGAATCAAGTGGTAAACTTACTGTCGGACTGTAGATGATATTGATTAACTACATATTACAAAAGGAGTAAAAAAATAAAAAATAAATATTAAAGTTTATCTATCTTGTTCCAATCAGAAAGGTTTAAGATATTTTACTGTTTTAATTTCCGTATTTCAATGATAAGTTTGAGATCCATTGAAGAATCACATTGGAGTTCAAGTTGAGAAGTAGCTTTTTCTCAACTTGAGAAACAGTCTTATTTTCATTAAAAAAAATGCCCTTGAGGTACTGTTGAGAAACAACGTTGAAAATTTGAGAAATACCTTAGTTCTCAACTTAACCTAAAGTTGAGCCCAAACCTAAATGTTTGTTGGGATGTGCCGACGCATATTTATGTAGGGATGTGTCTGTGCTCGTATTGAGCGTTTCTACGTGTTGGTATGTTACATGAATACCTTGTTAGAGTTGGCTTTAAAGTTTGAACATAACGTTATGCCACCATGTACCTACATACATACATAATTTTACGATATCACGTTCAACCGACCAGCCAGTTAGTCAGCCACCAGTCAGCGCGAACTCAAATAAAGAAGAGAGTTCCGGCAGCAATGGTTGATTGGCGACCATATAACGAACTGGTGAGAGAAAGAGTGTGCATTAAGATTGAAACCAGGTGCAGAGCATCCATTGTCTTAAAAGATTTGCTCTGCTCTAAAAATTAACGATGTACTTGGGTACTTTGCTTAACAAAAGAATAGAAAAAAAAATCACCCATAGCTCGCCATTGGTCTTAATTACATAAAAATCATATATTAATAAATTTTATCTAAACAAATTTCAAAATTTTCATCGTATTTAGCGATACATATTAACGATCTGGTGAGAAAGAATGGATTAGCAGGATTTTCTGGTCCAGAGTCTACAATATTTTGTAAACCTTGGAAGCCGATGCTTGAATGTCCAAGAATTCGGAATATATTAACAGTTAAAAAAAGAATTTTGTCAACCCAATTTTGATTTTTACCGCATCGGGATTGTCGTAGAAAAATGGCTGTGCTAAAATTATTCAGAGTGTACCAACGGCAGATCCATCGAAGTTTCAGAATTCATAAAGGAACTAAACGTCCTGGCAAAATGCAGCAGATACATAAAATGACGAAGCAAATAAATCAGTATTAGCTACTTAAACTCTAATAGAACTCGAAAAATTCCACACCCCAACTTCGCGCGGGATACTGCAGCAGGTTAAACTCCTACCTGAGTAGGATAAATGCAGATGTGCCCAATGAGTGTCCGACATTCGGAGAGTCACCTCACGACTTGCAACACGTATTCGCGTGAATTCTAAACCCCATTCAACTATCGCCCCTTGGCCTCGCGTTAGTTGACCTTGACGGCAGCGATTAAGAGACAAGCCGATTTAGGCAGGGCTAAGTAAGCCGCTAAAACAGAAACAACGACATAAACTCAGACTCCCGGATTTAAACTCCTAATAATCTTACAAAGCGAAAATACCATCAGAGGACGCTTCAAAATATGAAGTAAGTAATTTACCGAAACTTTGGTATCCATCTATCACTGCTACCCGCCCATAGACTTTCTGTTCGTCACTGCTTCTTTAATGCGATGCTATCTTCTTCTTATTTGGCGCTAGAATCATTTGACGGTATGGACGAGACCTAAAACTCATCGCCCACTTCCTCTTTATTTTGCAAAGTTCCAAAAAATTTCCACTTCTGCACTTCTTGGTATTTTTATTTTATTCGTATCATCGCAAGCATTTAATCTTAATCTTCATAGCTTTTGTATCAGGGCGAAAAAAGGCTCTGCTTTTCAATTTCCCACTGAGTTCAGAAAAGTACCTCTGGGCAAGAGTGCTCCTTCGCTTGCTCTCTAGGCTAACACTATTAGTGGTACTTGCAAAAGGTACTCTAGCTTTGGCATCGGATTGATGAAGCCCCATGAGAGTGAGTCGCATTATCTAAAACCTCAAACAATATCACATGCCGCAGAAAGGTCATTTGCAATTAGGACAGAGCTTTAGGTTGCTTACAATGTTAGGTATTAATTTTGTATGGATTCAAATTGAAGGACTCCCATCTCTCTCTGTTCAAGGAATAATCTTTAAGCAGAGGTTCAAGATCAAAATAGACAGAAAAGCGACGTGGGCTCAGATGATTCTAGAAAATATCTTTCGGGTCCACTTCCAAAGTTACAACACAAATAGTTCAAATCCTGGCGAAGGTATAGGGACATGAATATAAGGTTCTAAGGTCACGATCTCAATCCCCATGGAAAAATACCCTAGCATCTATCAAGAAGAGGTCTTAGTGCAGACGTAAATCTACAGAGTCACAAACTGGCAAGTTAAGCAGCAATAACCAATAAAACTCAGAATACTTTCATGTCAGGGGATGTGGTTTCATTACAAAGTATGTAACCAGAGGCACTCCCAAACGGGGCATTCTCTGCCCTCTACTCTGGATTGTAACCGTTAACGCCCCACTTCTTAACCTAAAGGGCACCGGCTGTCAAGTCATAGCGCCAAACATCTGCAGGTCCCGAGTGAGTTATTGCAAAACGCACTCAGTCTGGTAAACATCTGGTCCAAGGAATGTGGACTTAGTGTCAATCCTAACAACACAGAAATGGCACTTTTTACAAGGAAGTATAAAATTCCTATTTTCAAACTTCCCACCCTTAACGGGATGGCACTCAACCGAGGTTAAATACCTTGGAGTTATTCTAGACAAGAAACTAGACTGGAAGCGGAACATTGAAGACCGCTCCATGAAGGACAATACCACTCTGTATGCCTGTATACTTGAAACTCTACCGGATAATCTACGACGGATAGATTATACCACTCCTCTACTCTGTTTAGACATAGAATCCCAGAGAGGAACGAATGTGAAGGAGCCACAGACTAAAACCCAGGGTCTACGGCTATATATGCACACAACAAAAGAGTGGGTAGCGGATTTTACTCTGACGAACTCGCGCTAAACCTCAGTTTTCGCTTACGGGATCATTCCTGCGTTTTTGAAGCAGAGCTAAACGCCATAATGGAGGTGGATCGATAGCTTATAACCTCCGCACTTCCAGGACGGCCTATCGCTATATATTCTGACATCCAAATCTAACGGGACAACGTCCAAAGTAGCCATAGAATGCAGGAAGACTCTCAACCTGCTGGCATCAAAATGCTCCTTGGCTGTTGTAGGGATCCCTGGACACAGGGACACTTCTGGCAACTTCCTAGCTGGCAAGGAGGGGGACGGAATTATCTGAAGTCAACTCTGCTCAGAATGCGGGCATACCACTAACCTCCCGCAAACACAGATTAAAGGAGGAGGTGGTAAATACCAGGCAAATTTGGCCAAAGATTGATGTAAGGCGATCCATAGCTCTCACTCGGCTGGACCGCTCCTCTCTCAGATAAGTAGTCAGGGTATTCACCGAACACTGCCTGATGGGCACACACGGGAAAAGGTTAGGATATCCCATCAACGATTTTTGTCGCAGTCGCAGAGACGAGGAAGAGGTGGGAGCATCGAATATTATCTCTGCCATTGTCCCGCCCTGGCCAACACGCGCAACCTATTTTTCAACAGGTACTTTCTGGATTGTATAGCCGACTTAAACTCGGCGAACGTCCTCGAGTTTTTGTGCTATATAAAACGCACTCGGCCTCGGTCAGTTGCATGACAACATGGCAGCCACTCTAACCTAACCAAGGTTAGCTTTGTCCACAGACTATACATACATATTCACACTCTGCTACCCATGGAAATGTTGGGTTTCTTTAGAGCTTTGGGGCTGGACGAGTTCTTGTGTTGACCATTCAGAGCACAAATTACACCTCTTTGCTATTAGAACCACCTTCGTTCGAAGCCTTTGCACATTTTTACATGAACAAAGAAGTTTTATCGGCGCTATAGATTGTTTGATTTTGTAGACTAGTGTTAGCTGCCTGTCTGATAAAAAAAAGAGTAGATTTCTAGAAGAAATAGAAACAGCTATGATCTCACTAAAAATTGAGCTGCTGAGCGTAAACGCAAAGCAAGAATTATTTTTTTTAGGGCCAATTTCAAATGAATATTTAAACGGCACTTAAGTTTAATTGTGGATTATTGTTTAAATGCCATTTAACTTTCGTTGGGTTTCAGATCAACTTTGTTTGAATATGCCAAACAATAGGCAGCGCTGCTGTTTGTTCCTTGAAATTGTTGTTGCATTTGCTTGTTTGTTTACATTTTGTGCTGAACAGCTGATTGTTTTTTGGTGGGATTTGGTGGGATTGATAAAACAACCTACCAATCAATCTTGGTTGTTTGGTACAAACACAGGGTTGCATATCTCATATTTAAATAGCCAATATTGGCCATTTAAGTGCAGATTAAATGTATGATCTGAAAATGAATAGTGGAAGTTAATCAACAGTCTCTACTTAAGTAGGCCATCTGAAATTGGGCCTTAGTGAAATAAGTAACCAATCTTCTGTTGTGTTCAAACTTTTCTTAGCTATTGTTGCCATCGTTGTTAGTGTGCTTAGTGAAGCGTCATAGTTGCTGTGGCATGGCTCCTTTTGTGTTGTAGAATATTTACTACTATTTTTGCATTAAGTAGGTGCCTCGCTGCTTGCTTTATATTAATGATGTCGACGCTTTTAGTTTGCGCCCTATTTGCCTTCGGTTTCCTTTTTTGATTTATTCTTTCTATTCTTATTACGAATACCATTAGTTTTTTTAACTTTTTGATTAAATTATGAATCACTCTACGTATGTATGTACATATATTAGGGTGGTCCAGAAAAATTAAGTCGGAATTTTAATGCTCTCACTCCCTAGGAAAATATATCCCTATATTTTTATTTTGAAATCAAATAATATTTAGAGGTCGCTCAAAGCGCTCATAATTTTCCAAGTATTTGATATTGGAAAAAACGCCTTTTCATAGAAATGGTTTGGAATTCGTGAAAATCAATATTTTTCGATCGAAAAACGTCGGTTCTCTTCAGAAAACTTTCAACAATAGTAACCAATTGTTTATTTAACCATTTTTTAGTGCCAACCTTTTTATGGCTCCCCCAATTGTATTTTCAGGTATTTTAGCTGACCTATAAAATATAGTTCCTATGAAAAAATTCTTAAATAAACAATTGGGTATTATAACTGGAAATAAACGGTTTTCCGATCGAAAAATATTGATGTTCAAGAATTCTATACCATTTCTATGAAAAGTTGTTGTTCTTCCATATAAACTACAAAGAAAACTTTGAGCGCTTTGAGCGACACCTAAGTAATTTTTTTATTTCAAAATAAAAAATTTGGGTTATCTCTTACATGGTGTGGAACAATCCTAGGGGCTGAGGGTATTAAACTTCCGACTTTACTTTTTCACGTACATTTTTGGACCACCCTCATATACATACATACATATCTACATAATTATTTGGTTGCACTGTTATCCAAAACTAAAAATACTCCTCCAGTTTCACACGCAAAATGGCTTTTGTATTTAAATTAGTTTTTTTGTATTTTTCATATCTATAGTCGTTAAGGGAAGATCTCATTTTATGAAGTTAATTTAAAACTTTAATGCTACACAGAATTTTCAACTTTATTTATGTACGTTGAATAAATTACTCATTCGATTTCAAAGGTCAGGTATTTTCATACTTTTTAATTTTCATTTTCTTTATTTTTGTGATGATACCAAAGTTTACACCGCTTTTGGCTTGCGTGCGGGGGCAACTTGATTGGCTGATGGCGCGTTTGGATCGCCAAGCATTTGCACCGGCTGCGGCCAACAACGGGATACACAACAAAAAAAATATATAAAATAAAAAAAAAAATTAATTCTTTGCTATGCATATTCGCAAAAAGCCAACTTGGCAAAACAACGTCATCGCTGGTGATTTCCGAATATGGCGCGCATTCACTCCGCCCATTCCGCACTTTTCTAACCAATTTTGTGTTTTCAATTGACAGGGCATGTTTTAAAATTGTTTGGGTACTGTGTGTGCGTATCTGTATATACAATGTATGTATGCATGTAAGTAAATTCCAGTACTTCTCTCGTGTTTTTCTAACTTTTCTATTTCATTAACTGCCATAATCTGCACAGTTTCTCAAACGAATTTCGCATGTGTTCGCCTAGTATTTTTCTAGCATGAAAATTTTCCAGATTTTCAACATCCATTTTATGTAAAGAAAAGTTAATTACTCGTTGTCAAATGGCAAAATATCAGTGTTGCGAAACCTGGAGTGGAAGCTGGCAGTGGCCGATTTGGCATGGCGTTTGCGTTTGCGTCCGCGTCCGCCGCTCCATCGCCGTTGACATGCCAACTGGTTTTATCGCACGATCGCACGATTTTCTCCATTTGCCTACACGCGCATTAACTATATACATACAACAACAGTGTATGCACTTTTTGTTGGCTGCTTTCAAGCTTTGCAGTGCATACATTTTCACTTTTAACGTAAGCATTTTTGCCTTTTGCAAATACAAAAAAAAACAAGAAAACAAGCGAAACGATGATCAAGCTGACACTTTGCTCTTCAATTCGACCAGCTATTTACCTCTTCACACAAAATCTGCCACGCTCAAGCTAAGGTTCTTATTTAAAACTATTGGCAAATCTTCTTACTTCCAGCTACCAAATCGCAAGCATTTTATTTAGCCAACAAATTTTCAAACTTCGATTTTGTTCTCCACAAACACTCGTCTGCGTATTAGCTTCACTAAAATTTAATATTCCTTTTTTTCTAATTTTTCGTTTCTTCACTTCGCACACGATTCGTAGCGCTACGGTACACGTCGCACTGCCGCGTCTCGTCGTCTTTGCCACCTTTACGTTTCGCCTTCGCCCTCGTCGTGGTCGTGGTCGTCGGTTCGTTGCCTTGCTGTCGTCCAACATGCGCCAGTTCGCCCAGAAACCGAACCGCTCGTGGATACCCGTAAAACACAACTAAATTCGGCGCTCAAGCTGGCCAACCAACTAAGCTCATTGGGCCCCAATTGGTCTGTTACGGTGGTTGGCTGAAAGAGAGTCGTAGAGTTCGTCGAAGAGATTGCTAAGTATGTATGTAGCTCAAGCGCAAGCCACATTCCACGTACGGCCAAGTGATCGTTTTCAAACATTCAACGTTTCCTATCAAAGTATGGGCGGTTATGTATACAGAAGAGTCTGTAGACTTCCATGCAGACAAGCCATGCTTAAGCGCTCGATCAGCTCGATCAGTTGCGTGGTAGAAAGTTCGATTGTCACTGCAGGTGAGCAGCTGTAAAGTTTGGAAATTATACCCCTTATTTAATGAATAAAGTCTCAACACATGGATTTGAAAATCAAAGATACGAATCTGTTTTCTAAATTTTAATTTATGTCTTGGAGAATTGGATACATATGTAGAGCAGGATTAGCTATTAAAAAGCTCTGTCAGACTTTAGTTTAAGAATTCTGGGCCTTCGAAGAAATTTATTTTATACATGTGTTGCCTTGTGAACGGGTGTGATATCTGCTTAATCCGCTTAATTAAGCATGTAATCAAACGCCTTTCAGTTATAAGTTTTATATGCCAATATAACGCCTGAAAAGCCTGGTATGAAGTTTGAAGGCTAAGTTAGTTGCGGTTAAAAGGTCTTTCCCATGGATGTAAAGCGAAAGACTTCAGGGAGCGCTTTGTTTTCCTTATAAGATCAGCTGATCAATCCATAAAGTTCTTCTTGAATAATCGACTTCGTGTGTCGGCAGGGAGGGTTGAACTCCGGTTCTTCCTCTTGTCTGCAACCATGTGGCTATTCCCTAACCATATGTGTCCATTTCGTAGAATCGCCTTTTTGTATACAAAGTAAGTGCGCCTGGGTCACACTGGAGAAGTGAAACTTACGTTACATATCTATTTTGTCTCATAACCAAGATACATACATACATACATAGTACATATGTACATACATCTGCTTTTGCTTAAGGTTATACATATGTTTTCTTTCTTCTATCTAGATCCCTACCTCTACCCCTGTTCGTTCTTATTACATGTATGTTATTCTGTATTCGATAGTAACACCCAACAAAATATCGATAACAAAACCCATACAAATATCGATATAAAAATCGCTGACAAATTTCGGTAGCAAAATTGATAATAATAGTGGAAGTAAAATCGATTAGAAAATCGATGAAAATATCGATAACACAATCGATAAAAATATCAATAACAAAATCGGTAAAAAGATCAATAACAAAATCGGTAAAAATATCGATAGCAAAATCGACAATTACCCGATAACAAAATAGATAAAAATATCGATAACAAAGTTGATAAAAATATCAATAACAAAATCGATAAATAACCGATGACAAAATCGATAAAATATCGATAACAAAACCGAAGACAAATTCGATAAAGATTTCGATAGTAACATTGGTTGCAAAATCGATTAGAAAATCGATCAAAATACCGATAACAAAATCAATTGATAATCGATAACAAATATCTATTAGAAAATCGATTAAAATATCGATAACAAATTCGATAACAAAATCGATAAGGCCAATAAAAAATTTCGATGATTATATCGATAAGTCCCGAGAATCCCGAAAATCTCTAAAATCCCAAAATAGTACCCAGACTGAGTCTCTGTGCCTCTATCTATATCCTTGTCTCTATAATTACCTTTATTTTAATCTTTCTTACTCTATCTTCATCTTTACTTTTATCGGTATCCTCATCTTTTTCTTTATATTTATTTTTGTTTTTACTTTTTTGTTTTTATTTTTACCTTTACCTTTATCCTTTTCTTTATCTCACCTTTCCTTTCATTCCTGTATTGATCTTTTTCGAAGTGTTATTCTTTAACCTTTTATTAACAAGTTTTTGTTAAATTAATAAATTAAATGTACATGTACATTCAAGAAGCACTTGCTTCCGTCCCAACCATTTCCGTTGCACCATTTCCGTGTGCAATTTTCGTTGAATCTGCCAATTTACTCCCTACCAACCAACCGCCACTAAAGAAGTTTCACTTCAAAATATACAATTCTCAAGATTTTTGTCGGAAGTAGATATTTTCTGTTTGTCCAAATCGCTCACTTCCTGTACAAACTTAATTCCATTTACCTCTTAAACGAGCAATCGGGGAGCACAACATAATTATCATCCCACAAACCTCCTAATGGAGAAATACGGAAGTACTGCCATAGTTACCTCCCAGAAACCTCCCAAAAAGACAACAAGAAAACATCCCACATTCCTCCCTAGCGAGTAGTAAGGGAGTACTCCCATAAGAGTCATTCCGGAAGCCTCCTGTACGAGTAATAAAAGAGCGTCTCTATACTCACGATTACCTCCTCATGGAGTAATAGAAGACTACTCGCTCCATAACGAGCATTTTGCATAAGCTAAAAAGATTTTGCTTTTTACGCAATTCATTTATTTAATTTTTTAATCATAAATATCTGTGTTCGTATGGAAAAGTAGCTTATGTCGAAAGGCTGGCTTTAGTATAAATCAGCATTCGCAGCATACAATTGCGAATGACTCACTGGCTGTGAGCCGTTGAGAACTTTTGGCAAATAAACGTGCAAGAAATAGCTCCGATACTAGCGAGTCAATATTCTTATTAAGTCTCATCAAAAAATTCTTTGTCGTTTAAAGAATAAAGGGAATGCCGCATTATACTAAAGCCAGCCTTTCGACATAAGCTACTTTTCCATACGAACACAATATACATACATACATATGCACATAAAAACATAAATAATACTTCTTACTTTATTAACTAAAAATAGAATACAAATATCTAACAATAATGACAAATTCAAACATTATACAGACATAAGTATGTACATACATATGTATATACTTTTATATAATCCACAAGATAAGTTTGGCGAGGATGTTTTCCCGGAAAAGTAAAATTTCTGGACGGAGATTGCAACGCTAGAACTTAGACGCCTTGAATGATGGCCCCGCAATCTGAAATATATTTTGAGTTAAATAATACAATCATTTAAAAGTTTAAACAAATGTTGTCATACATACCAGCGGCTCTAAAGATTGGCTCCCCGATTTATTTTATTGTTTCCTGGTTTTAATTTTTCAATTTGAAATACATATGTAAGTATGTATGTACACATCAGTTTTCTTGCTTTCTTCATACTACATTTTCCAAATTCGCATTCGGATTTTGGCAGCGAGCGTGCGTTGGTCGTGCTTGGGTCGTGCGCGTCTTTCTTTCTTTTTTTCTCTTTTTTCTGTGTAGTCTTGTGGGTGTACCATTTTGGCTAATTCTACTAGTTGGCTTTTGTGATCGCGTGTATCGAAGTTTTATTATCGAGTGATTTTTATTAATTAAATTAATCTGGGGAAGCTATACTGGATTGGTCAGTAGCCTTGGCATATTACGTACTTTTTTCTCTGTGTTTTTAATAAGTTTTATTGTATAGTTTCGGTCAATTCTTCAAGTTGCCTCCCTGCAAACCAAAGTTTCCGAAATCTTAGCGAAATCTTTAGGAGTATCTCATTTCTGTAACGAGTTTTTTACGAATCTTCAAAGAAAATTGTTTGAATGGGTTGACACGAACTCGTAAAGTAATTTCTGTACGAAAAATAAAAAAAATTCTGAAAAAATTCTGCAAGAAATTCTTCACATAGCAGCATTATTTTCATTGCTTTACCGATTTTCGTCCGAAATTTCGTAAAGGAATCGAAGTGTGCACAGTTTATTTCATTTTAGAAAATTCGGCAAAAAATCGGATGAGATCTTTACGAATTCTTTCAAATTTCTCTACAATTCAGAGCACTCTGAAAAAATGGTTTGCAGGGCTGTTAGAAAAAAGAAAAAAGTGTCGCTAACGGCACTTAAAAAAGCGAAGGGCAAGATGGCGTCGCCGACTAAATGGTCGGTGGCGTCTAGGGATGACCAAAAGCAATATGAAATTGACGAAATTATTTAAAAACAAGTAAGAAAGTCTAAGTTCGGGCAGAGCCGAACATTAAATACCCGGCGCAAATATTAAATATATGTTTTTCATCTTTCCGAAAACTACCGCTACATGGTAAGCCGGGGTATATCAATTTTGAGTAAATTAGCGTCCTTAAATTTCGAAATATCGCAGTTTCAAGCATTTCTGAAATTTACCGTTATATGAAAAGCGGCCGAAATTTCAGTCCGATTTCAATAATTTTCAATGGTTTACTTTTATGTGGCAGACACAAAAAAATACTGAGTTTGGTACAAATCGGTAGAACGGTTACCGATATACATATATGTGATCATAAGTGGGCGGTGCCACGCCAATTTTCCAAAATTTTATCATAAACGTATTTATTGGTAAAGATTTGTTGCAAGCGTCAATTTTGAATAAATTAGCTTTAATATTTACTGATTTATCGAAGATTTTGTATTTATCTAAATTACCGTTATATGGGAGGTAGGCGTGGTTATTGTCCGATTTGGCTTATTTTCAATACCATCCGTCCTACGCCCGAAAGAAGTATACGTACCAAGTTTCGTTAAGATATCTTAATTTTTACTCGAGTTATCGTGTGCACAGACGGACGGACAGACAGTAACCGCTTAATCGATTTCTCTTTTCATCCTGATCATTTATGTATACATTTGTCTATATGTATCTCGATTCGTTTTGCCTGTTACAAACATCAAAAGTCATGCAAAAGCAAGCAAAAATGTCTCATGTGTGGAAAACCAGAATGTAAGGATTCTGCATGCAGTGCACAAGTTTGCATTTTGAGCGGAAAACCTGGTCATTCTGCCAAAAATAAAGAAGCGATGACAGAAGGAACAGATGGTGAATCGTATCAAAACGGTAAAGAGTTATCGAGGAGAGAGGTGCTAGACCAGTATTTCCGCCAAGGAACAATAGATATAGCATTTTGGAGGTTGATGATGAGGCTTTTCCACCCACCAAGTCACAAGGTAGCGAGTTAGTTGATAGAGATGAGAATATAAACAAGAATTTTACTAAGAGATCATACAGCCACACTGTCAGAAGGGGTGTGGCTTTTCCAGCTTCTCCACAATCAAAAGAATTACCTAGACATATCAGAGCAAAAAATCCAGCTAATCCGGTAACCTCTGAATATCAAAAGGGCCTTGTATGTCTGAGTTAGGACGGTTAATATTACTGAAAAAATGTCTATAGAAAGCAATAATACTGAGATTTTTTATTGATATACAATGCTTAAAAAGTCAGTTTGAGGTTATAATTGCTAACAGAGATGATACCGAGATCAGTGGGTCATACAACCCTTTTCTACAACATGAAGATTCTCCAATATAACTGTCAATCCTTTCGTGCCAACTTAGATTCAATAGAATATTACCTCCATAAATATGAATTTGACTTTGCCTGTTTTAGGGCCGGTTGCTCAAAGCTTGGTTGACACTAATCATCGGTTAACATCGTTATCGAAGTTTCCGACTCCATGCATATAAAACGGAGTCGGTAACGTCGATAATGATGTTCAACCGGGGATTAGTGTCAACCAGGCTTTGAGCAACCGGCCCTTAGTGAAATATTTCTTTCCAATAGCACTCCGCACAGAAAATTTATAAATTTTAATCTTGTTAAAAAATATCGCTCTGATGGTTATGGTGGTTGGCAACTCTGCAATGAGTGAATCGCAAATTTTGTAGGCTCTTGTTAAATCTTTAAAATAAATAATATTAGTTGAACAAATTAGACATGGAGGACATTTCTTCATAAATTGTTAAGTGGCGAAAAGCCTGCATATCAAATATCACTGGCAAAGAGTGAACAGCATACGCGGTGCTTGTGGTTGACAAAGTGTCCCGCGCAGCATCGTCTATAATGGAAAAAGGTGCGACAAATGCAAAAGTGCGATACGTACAGATGCGGCGACAATTCGTTGTGGAGGGGTATGTGGTAAATACTACTATTTATCAAGAAAATGCTGCGGCTTAGACCTACATATATAGCGTAAATAAGTTGGAAGAATTGGAAATGCTAAGGTTTATGTGTATTGATTGGTATATCGATCGATTGTAGAACCGCACTTTATCTACTGTCCAACAATAATCAGGGCTATCACAGAATCCATCGTAGCTTCGATTTTCGTGAAATCTACGAAAGTGCTATCACAGAATCCGAATGGCTACGAGCGTAAATTCGAAATTCGTAGAGAGCCTTCATTGAATCCGTTCGTAATGAAGATTCGTACAGATACTCTACGACGAGATTATGCTGTCGGAACAAAATTTAAAATCACTCAATCTTAAAAATAGTGGAAGAAAGCTGCATTATTTTTAATATTAAATGTTTATTATACTCCAAATTTGTTATAGTTTGATATAATTCCATATATTTGTGTAAACGTAGACGTAAAATACCAATGCTATACATACATACATATGTATATACACGCATTCATCTGCTAGACGCTATTTAATGAATTAATGAATCGAGGAAATAATAGTTTAGCAACAATTTATTAGGAAATAAACCTAATTACTTTAATATCATAAAAATTTATTTAAAAAAAAATTTTCTATTTAAAATAATAAAATCTAAGCTAAAAATAAACTAAAAAAAAAAATATTTATTAAAAAAATAAAAAAAATTAAATAAAAAAATAAAAAAATCTTGACCGCTCCACGACTCGGACTCGAACTCGGGCCTCTCAATTGGCAGTCTAGCGCTTTGCACACTCGGCCATTGCGCCTGATTGGGCAGCGCGAGCAAAATGACATACATAAATGTCTGTTGTTTCCTTTGCACTAACTGATTTCGAATCAGCATTCGAAGCTGGCAACGATATTTTCGAGTTCACTCGGATTCAGTGATAGCAATTTTTTCGTATTCGTAGCGGGCATTTGAATTCGTAGATTTTCTACGATGGATTCCGTGACAGCCCTGAATACTAGGTTTGTATACCAATAGTCAGTACTAATTTGTACTGGAACCTGCAAATTTTTACTGGAAAAGTGTATGATAACCCAAAAAATGTGCATGTCGATGACTGGCGGACGTCCTACTAGTGCTGACGGCATCATAGTAGTATATGGTACTGCCCATTAGTGAGTGGGTAAATGATGACTCACCTCCTTGCTCAGTCTGGAAGGAACGAGTTTAAAATGTCGGAGGTCCCAGTGAACCCTAAAAACAAGAAATTCCTGTGTTGTATATAACTTTTTAACCGACTTAAAAAAAAGAGGAAGTGGTCAATTGGAATATTTTTATCAACTCTTTGGAATATTTAATGTATGTTACTGGATAACTTTGGACCACGTGAACCATTTCCGATCTTTTTTTATCAGTAAGGTTGCTCGTCAAGGGCGGTCCCCTACAAAGTTTAGTTCCGATCATGGGATCATGAAGAAACTAACGCTACTACCAAATTTGTATATGAACATTGAGTTGTTGTTGTAGCAGCATACAAGCTCCCCAAAGAGTTTTTGGGTCCTTGGTTAAATATAAATATGGGTCGTTCGTTACGTAGAACCGACTTTCGTGGGTGAGTAAGTTGTTTTTGATTTCAAATATTAATTGTTTATTTATCAGGTTCTGCAATTTACTTCAGAGTTAATTTCCATCCTTGCCAATTCGAATTCAAAGCGAATTAGATTGAAATTCACTCGGAAGCGATTTGTAGAACCTGCCCGTATGATCCGATTTCGCAACGTGAAAAATACGATTTGAGTTTTTATAATGAAAAAACTCTTTAAGAAGTTCAAATGGTGCACCAATATTTCAGCGCCTTTATTTCAGTTCGTAATTTTTGATCAATTGTTACAGTTTTTCAAATTTGTATATATTTGCAAATTGTATATATGACTCACTGTATATTTACAAATGAAGCTTAATGCTTACCTTTCTTTTTCTTAGATTTCTTGGATTTTTTCTCTTTCAATTTTTTCTTTGATTTTTTGTGTGCTTTACTTTTTTTACTTTTCTTCTTTTGCGCTCTGTCGCCAGAGTCATAATCGGAGCTCTCATAGGTGCTGCTGCTGCTGCTACTTGTGGATACCTTTTTACTTTTCAATAACTTACGAACTTTCTTTTCTACCCACTCATCATCCCTGGCCTTCTTACAACCTTCTGTCCGTTGAACTAGAAAACGGATCATCTTTTCTTCAACAACCTTATTCATCGCGTCCACATCCGCGCTATTGCTGGGTGTTCGTATATGCTGGGGAAGCTGTGGGCCATACACTTCAGATTCTACACTCGACGAAGTGCTGGGTATATCGAATGACACAACTGCCGGACCATATTGTCCACCCGCTCCCGCTACTCGATCCTTATGTGTTTCAGATAATCGTCTTTTGGGCGTGCGTGTTTCTTTTGATGAAGCTGTTGAGGCCGTATTTATTGATGTTTTCGAAGAGCAACTTGTCGGCTGCTTAAATTCTAACTTGATGTCGCATTCACCAAAGGGCTTTGCCGTAGCTGGTATCAATCCAATTTTCGAAATCACAGCTTCTGGTGAAGATCTCACATGCTTATGCTCTATTTCATTGTCAATATCTATGATGTCCATGGAGGTACTTGCTGTTGTTTCTTTACTTTTGGGTTTTTGCTCCTTCGTTGATAGCAAAGCGCTAAAGATGCCACGGGGCGGGGATGTATTGCGTAGAATATTCACGCAATCTGCGCTGAAGGATGGCGGAAAGCGCGAATTCTTGTCATTTGGCGTTCCCAATAATTCCTTCTTCAGTGCAACATCATCGGTATTTGCGCCTTCTTTGCTTATTACGGTCACTTCGTATTGTTCATTGCCTTCATCATCACTGCTATCATCGAATATGGCTTTATAGAGCTCCAACTTTTCGCTTGGAGGTTTCAATATAGACTCTTCGGAGAGTTTTTCTAAATTGGTCTTAGCAGTGGGACGGCCTACTTTTTTGAAGTCATCTTTCATTTGCGTCACAGTTGAATGTTTGTTCTTCAGCTGATCAACAACTACTATAGAAGTAGATGATGAATCCGACGAGCTTATACTATGTGTGGTCATGGTCGAAGCATTGCAGGTAGAGACAGAAGTAACAGACTGCGTGTTAGCTGTGTGCTCACTTTCCGGCTCGCATCTTGTTTGCTTCAGAATAGGCTTTATCTCTGGTAATTTCAATGGCACTATGACCGGCGTTTTAAAATCGGACTTTTTATGGACACAATCTTCCAAATAGTCGAAAACCGACATCTTTGCTGAAGAGGAGGGTCGTTTCTCCTCCTCCATGTGGCCGCCATATGGTTCTGCAATGTTGTATCGCTTACATAGTAGAGAATTGGGTTTCCACATTGATTTGGAACGCTCGATTATAATTTTCTTTGGAACCGAAGTACTTGCTTCTGGTTGTTCAGCAGGCTTTCGTTCTGCTTCAATGCTCGACTCCGAGATGAAACTGAAATTTGAATTAAGAAGCAGCGTTAGTCCTAGTTCATTTCTATTCCTAAAGAAAAATAACGCAAGAATTATAACTCATTTTGTGCTCACCGATGTGACATCAGCCCATCGAGCGGCCTAAAGATTTTTTGCGCCTGTATGAATTCCTTTTTCTCCATCTCCCGATCCCATTCGCTCAAATGAATCGGTTGTATACGATTTAAGAAATTCGAAATTTCTTCCTCGGTTTTTACCTCGGCCAACAGGAACTCCTCATATCGACGTTGTTTTTGCTCATCGTATAAAAATGGTTTGAACATGGTGGAATCGAGTTTTTTGGACCCATCGTAAACTTGCTTCGTCACTTCTGTCAGAGTTTCAGTCTTATCTGACGATTTCTTCTTGCTTTTGGCTGCAGTATCACTAGCGTGAGTGAAGCGATCGTCTTGTTCAAGGCGTTCCAACATGAGCCTTGCTTTTTCTGGCAGCCTATAGCCACCACCTTCAACTCGAGCTGCCGACGGATCTTGAGATGAGCTCTGTGGTTGCTCACAACTGTTCTGATTTTGTTCCTGCATTTGCTCCTGGCGCGCAGAAGTGCTTGTAGTGGGTTTTTCATTAAGCAGCTGCATCTCTCCCAGTAACTCCGCTCGTTCATCTGGGTTTAATCTTTTTCTAGAGAGCTCAACCTTTTTAAAATAGGTCTCTATTTCTTCAGCTTTTTTCGGATCCATTGGCTGGAAACGGCTCTTTCGTTCTGCCCAGTTACGTGGTATGAAATGTTCTGGTACAACGGGGTTATCTGGCTTCTTTAAAAGAATCGGGGTCTTGCACGCCGAGAACCCTTCAACAATCAGTCGATCTTGTTCGATGATAACTTTCCGCTTTTTAGGCTTATTATCGTCCAACGAGAAATCGTATCGTGAAAGATCATCTTTAGCATATATATCTTCATCTTCCTCCTCCATTGCACCGACACCAAATGCTTGTCCTTTAAAGGATATTTTGGTGTTATTTTTACTCACCGCCTCCAAAGCTGGTTCGAATAGATTTATGTGCCTGTTGCTGGCAGCTCCTCCCAAAGCATTTGAGAGTACAGGATCTCGACTTAAGCTTCCATGGTAACCCAAACCAAAACGATCTTTTTTTGCTATGCAGACATAGGGGTCATAATCATCGGGTGCGAACGTTATTTTATCAGCTTCATCATCAGAACTTTCCGTCTCGCCATCCGCTTCATCTGAATGTCCTGGAGACTTCGGCGTAGGTACCGTGGGTTGATATCCATATTGTTGCATTAAATACATTTCACGTATATTTCGTGTGCTAGCCGTTTTCTTCTCCCTGCGTGTTTGCCGCGGGCCAATACCTTGTCCGGGGCGCCAACCCATGCTTTTTAATATGCGTTCCCCAATTTTAACATCGCGAGGCGCAATCAATTGCTCCAATACTGGTTTGCCAGGTATGGATCCACTATGGGAAACCATAAGTTTTCGCTTTCGACTGTCCTCTGGCTCGAATGAAGTATATTCGGCACGAGTTTGCAGCCGCTGTGGTGCGATACCAAATTCGCCGCGGTCTTCATCATCCATAAAATCGTCAGGACGTTGTTGAGAGCGTTGTGCTGCTTTTTCACTACGTGAGCTCTTAAATGTCGCCGGTGTCCAGCCTTCCTGGGAGCCAACTGTATTCCAATAGCCGGCGCTAAAGCCCCCCGTAAAAGCGCCATGAAAACGACGCTTTCCATTTTCATCCGTCACAATTTGATCTTCTGGTCGTATCGGTTTTTTCGATGGAATAGTTTCTAAAAAAAAGTTCGAGGTAAATTCAGAGGTTTACATGAAGTGAATTGCAACTTACCCTCGTCCAATTCAGGCAAAGTTGTGCCGAAACGGTGAAGGCCAGCTTCTTCATACATTTTCGAATACGAATTCAGATAATTTCATATGCTTTCCTCACTTTATACAGTTTTAGCAGATTACACTAAACATTTCAATTTTATTGTACCTCCAAATTTAATAAAAAATTTAGCAAAAATTTTATGTTTTTCAATGTTTATTTCGGCACACAGCTGATAGTGCTACTTCTTCTTCATGGCATGAGGTATTCAATCACGAACAGTGTTGCAACTTTGACTTTTTCGACGAAATTTGGTTTCTTCTTTTTCATTTTGTAGGTTGGTCGGCAAAGCAATGAACGTAATTAACAAGAACGTTATCTACGTTCTTTGATAACAAGAAGGGACAACTGGTTATAATTTTAACAGCCACTTAACAGCTACTTTACACCTTGCAATTTTTATTTCCGAAAGTGATCTTTGCAAATCTTCAAAGAGGGCTTTCAGGCTGTTTACACGGGAACGTAGACTGGGTACTCTTTATGAATTTGTACAACGATTTTGGGTTGATGGGCCCAAACGCGTGAATCGAATCAAAAAACTTGACTTTTCATAAAGCGGTGTTCATCATCCTTCGTTTAGGGGGGGTTTGGGAGCCACGCTCGCCCCCTCCGCCCCCACCCCTAAATCGTTGTACAAATAGCTAAAGATTCCCCATTAGACTTTCTATTTCGCATTTTGACAGCAAAACGTATAGAAAAAGCGCTTGCATTGCCACGTTTAACCGCACCTTTACTAGCACCACATGTTTTAAGAATAAACATTAGTCGCACAGTATAATTAGCCGACAGTGTGAAAATTAATTGAACTTTTATTTAAATTGTGTAATTAAAAACAAAAACCAAAAACAATGAGCGAAGTGTCTACAGAAAGTAGTGATCAAATCTCTAAAGAATCGCACAAAGTAAAAGAAAATGGTGAAGCAGCGGATGTAACAACGGAAGCAGACTCTAAAATACCAAACGACGAATTTAATTATTTAAAGCGAAACGAATTTACTTCCGAAATTTTCAAAATTGAAGTACGAAACTTGGGCTATTTCGGCATTGGCGTAAGATATCTGGTTCCATAAGTATGATCAATTAATTAGGTTTTGTATTTTCATCTAGGAATTTAAAAAGTTGCTGAGAGCCAAGCTCAATCTTAACATGACTAAAATCAAATCACCTCTTCGTAAAGAATTCGCTTTTGTTTGTTTTCGTAGCCAAGAGGATCAACAACGCGCAATCGAAACTCTTAACGGATATAAATGGAAGGGCAAGGTGCTGCAAGCAGCAGTAAGTGTAATGAAATAATTTCATCTAAACGCCTACAAACTGCAATTTATCCAATATTAGCTAGCAAAAGCATCAGCTGATCCGCTGCAGAAACGTCGTAATGAGGATGCTCAGAAGGAGCAGGGTAAGTCGAAGCGACAACGCACATCTGCCGACGCAATCTGTCCCTATGCAACCATACCTTACGAAGACCAATTACAAAAGAAGAGTACTGAAATGCAGGAGCTTCTAAAAAAATTCATAAACAAACTGCGCAACATCAACCAGGACGCAAAAAAAGAGTTGAACAATTTCAAATTCGAAGGCGTCAAAGGGTCTCCCCAGATCAATGGTTATCGCAACAAAAATGAATTTACAGTTGGCAAGAATGCGGAGGGTGAAATCGTAGTTGGCTTCCGTTTGGGCAGTTATGCCAATGGTTCGGTGGAAGTTTCGGAAATACAAGATTTGCCTCACATTCCAGACGTAGCAAAATGGGCTGCTCAAAGTTTTCAGCAGTTTGTTAGGAACTCAACATTTTTACCGTTTAATCCAGAGGATAACTCTGGGCATATACGGCAGTTAATGGTACGCACATCCGCGCACAGTGGCGAAATAATGTTGGTTGCTGGCATTTATTCTTCAAATTTAACCGATTCTGAGCTCACAGATTTAAAGTCGAAATTAAAAGAATACTACGAAACCTTTACAGACAAAGAGCGGGGATTTAAGTGTACATCTTTGTATTACCAAGATGTAAAACATCGCGCAGCAGGTCAATTGGTTTCCCCTGTAGAACACCTCTACGGTAGCACACACAACACCGATAACATACATCATCTCGCCTTTAAAATAAGCCCGCTGGCCTTTTTTCAAATAAACACACAAGGCGCTGAAGTACTTTACGACAAGGCTATCGAATTAGCCGCCCCACAACCACATTCAACAGTGTTGGATATTTGTTGCGGCATCGGCACCATAGCACTGGCTTTTGCGAAACACTGTAAGCAGGTGTTGGGAGTGGAAATCATACCAGAGGCAATCAAAGATGCAGAATCTAACGCCACTGCTAACAAGATAGAAAACTGCAAATTCTTTGCTGGCAACGCTGATGACTACATACAATCAATGGTGCGTGAAGTTTTGTACGGCAATGCACCTGGTGCGCCACTAGACTTGATAGCCGTAGTAGATCCGCCGCGGGCTGGACTGCGTAAGTTTTTCTATATACATAAGCTGTAATTTGAGCAGATACCTATTCAATATTTTAATATTTCAGATAACAAATCTATAGCGGCAATACGCGCAGCCACTGCCATCAAGCGTCTGGTATATGTATCTTGCAATCCACTGCATACGCAACGAAACTGGATCGAACTTGGCCGACCGGAATCGAAGCAATATAAAGGAAATCCATTTTTTCCAAAAACAGCAATAGCTGTAGATATGTTTCCGCATACCACACATACAGAATTGGTCATACTTTTCGAACGCGCCGCGCAGCCAGAAGTTCCAGAAAAGCCAAAAGAAGCAACAAGCACGGAGAGTGTAGATGTTTCTGAACTGGAGAGTAAAAGCGAAGAAAAAGGTGCCTTTGAAACTACGGAAATTTGAATTTCGAAAAAGTTGTTAATATCTAGGTATACAAATACTTGTATATAGATATTTAGCAGAATTTAAATATATATTTTTTTTTAAATAAAAGAAATTGAAATCGAAATAAATCGAAATTTTTATCACCGTTAATAAAAACCGCCTCGGTCTAAATTCATAAAATAATGGGGTCATAATCGGACAAATTTGTTGAATATGTCACCTTATAAAGCTTTCTAGCTAAACCCAACTTGGGTTACCCAAGCATAGTGTAATAAGCAAAGTGAAATCAATATATGACATATTTATTTTTTATACGCTTATATGACAACGGTTGTGTCATTGCATTAACCCAATTGACACTAGCAACATTATAAATTAATATAAAACAAAAAAATTCGATTTCAAATCAAAAAATAACTGTTTTAGAAAGTAAGGAACAAAAAGAAAAAATTCATTTAAAATGCCAGATACTTGTGTTTATGCAGAAGCATTCACAACAATGAGGTAGGTATGTTTCGTGTGCCAACAGATGTTACGCAAGGAAGGGATTGGATGAATGCGTGTGGTGTTAAACTAACTGGGCATGAATCACGTAACTTTGAGACGATAGTCGTTCAAACGATACTGACAAAACGACCTCGTAAAAACACTGATTTATGCATTTGTGTTGCTGTAACGCGTTACTATTACTGTTACGTGAAGCAAACCTGGAATCGAGTTGATGATATCGTACAAACGATCAAACAATTTTTGGTTTTCATGAAGCAACACAATCTCGACACGATATCGTTCAGACGATTGTCGTCATACGGGATTCTTGCCCTGGATCATCGAAAGTTTGCGCTCTGCACTTCAAATCGAATGATATCATTTATGCAAGTATTAATGCCAAGAGAAGACGCCTCGATCCAGATGCAGTACCATTAAAGATGTTACCTGCTATTTCATCAAATGAGAGGTAATGATCAAAGTGTGGGTATGTTCTCAAATGCATTAGTGCACAGGCATATCGTTAAAATAACGTCCAATAACTACAACCGCAGTGCGCCAAACAGATGCGAAGTATCGCATAAAATTTATACTTTCACCAATTTAGTAATAATAGATGGTCCTGATTTGCAGTAATTAATTTGAGAAAGAATCCTTGATCTCAATGTGTATATATATACATATATAGGGAATTCTTTTGAGATGGGGACATTCTGCGCACTGTAATATGGTTTCCGAGACAAAGCAGCTGCACTGCCAAGTGCGATTTTTTTGTACCTTCGTCAAAACTATTTATGTATATGTATGTGTAAATATCAATAAATAGTTGTGCACAAAAAAATACGGTTTAATGACTAATTTATTTACCAAAATCGAGAAAAACAGGAAATCTCTAGTGCAACTCATGATTCAATAATACAGTGAGTGCAACTTGCATAAATTCTGAAAAAAAAATATTGAAAATGTTGAAAAACACCCTATCACAGAATTTGGTTGAAGAACGCCCTATCTCAGAAATCGGTTCCAAACCAAAGCCGAAAGAGGGTTAATAATTGCGTTTGTTTACTCATTTCCAGGAAAATCCAGTAAAAGTTTTTACGAATTTTCATGTTTTGGCGTTTTCGTACGCAAAAACTTGCAAGTTTTTACTGGATTTAAACGGATAAAAATCCGCACTTTATCCACTTTTTTGTCTTTTTTCGGATCGGGTTTCGGAGTTTTTGCTGGCTGCGTTCGTCACAAAGTAGGGGTCTTCATTAAAATTGATAAACACTGGTGTTACTAGGTTTGTATAGTAACCAATTGTCAGTACTAATTTGTACTGGAACCTGCAAATTTTTACTGGAAAAGTGTATGATAACCCAAAAAACTTGCAGGAGAGCAACAAATCGAGAGCGCAACAACACGGGAGAGCTGCAAATTCTTGCTAGTGAAATTTCTACTAGCAGAAATTAACTAGCAGAAGAAGAAGAAGAATAAATGTCAAAAGCCGCCATTTGTTGAATTGGTTTAGCACAAACAAAAGTAAAATGACTGGAAATCAAAATATTAATGAAGTACTAGACTGTGTAAGTGCTTGTGTGAAAAACAAAGAGCTTAAAACTGATTTATAAATAGTAAAATGTTTACAGCAGAATATCAAAAGGGTGCAACAACTATTCACTTGCAAGTTTTTACTAGTTTTGCGTTCAGTAACTTTTTCTCACGATTGAGAGAATACAAAGGTTGCGCCGATCTCGGACCGCTATTCCTCTCTTAACGAATTTGACAGAATCGTTGTTTGCATGACGTCACACTGGTGCAACTTGTTTACGTTTTCCTTGCAACATTTTTTCTTCTTCTTCCATTCTTGCTCACGTTTTGGCATTTCTCTCTCGCAATTGCACCAGTGTGACGTCACACACAAGTTATTCTCAAAAATCCTCTCCGATCGGCGCAATCTTGTATTCTATCATTCTTGACTTTTTCTGCTAGTTTTCTCTTCTTGTCAATTTTACGCTCTATTTTGCTTTTACGCTCTGGCTGCAATGTTTTACTGGAGAAGTTACTATACAAACCTATTATCTCATTTCTGCTGTAATTTTCGAGTTAAGCAAACAATTTTTGGACTAAATCTGACTATTTGGGACTATTTCTGACTAGGGGTCTTCATATCAAGTTATAAAGGGATAAATTGCTTAAATGTATCTGTTTATCCGCATCCCTTCATGAACGCGTCTTGGTAAATATTCGCAGAAAACTGATGTTAATTTAACTTATACGGCTAGATACGTTTCATTCTTACCTCATCCATTGTGTTCATTTACTTTTATGTGTCCGTAGCAAAAGCGACTACTTGGCAACCTGTAAGGCTTGAATTTTGCTGAAATTTATACATTTATCCACCAAAGTTGTTCGATAAACTGATAAACTTTGGTTGAATAGATTTTCATAAAAAGTTTGACAGCTCATTTATCAAAATGATAAATTTATCACTTTATCAAGTTTATCAAGAGTTTACCGCTACTGGCTTTGTTTCTTTTATTTTCTAGCAGATACTTATCAGAAAGAGTAAGAATGGGACAATTGAGACAGACGCTCACAGAGAGCGAGATAACGAAAAAGTAAAGAAACGCAACACTAGCAGAAACAGCAAGTAAACAGCTGATCGGTGCATTTGACTATTGAAAATATTTAGCGCGAATTTTTGTTTATTCATTTTGACAACGGCTCGTTTCTGCTAGTAAAAATTTTACGTAAGAACGAGAGAGAGCTGATAGTTTATGCTAGTTTTTTGGGTTAAGAAACGCTTTCCACCAGAAATTAGTGGTTATTGGTGATTAGTGATAATTTGTGATAAATATCTGTTAAGAAACAAAGCTACTATTTCTGGGAGATAAGGAACGCAATATGAAAGTGTTGAAATTTTTGAAAAGCTTTCATGATTGAAAACATCCTTTTTGTCGCTTAGAACGGGTCTGGCAAGGTTTTGCAAAATCAAGCAAGCACTTTGCTGTCAAAACCGGCTGTGTGCGCAAACGATTGCTGAAATTCTGAAATCGACGGAGATAAAAAATCAGAAATTTTCATTTAATTCTATTTATACAGCCTAAATAAATTCTTTATACAATAATACGAACCAGAATATGTCACTGATGCCGGGACCATTGGCGCAGGTGAGTTGTGTTAAGTGCAGCTGCCAAATACTCAAATAATTGAACGTCATTGCTTCTTTGTTGTACCTCACCCCTTGTCCTTTGCTTATTTCGCCTGCTAATCAAGAATGCTATCGAACCGATGCAAGTGGACGCGCCCATAGAAGATAACGACAACAATGAGGAACACCAACTGATTGTTGAGAATCCATCGCTCGATCTCGAAGTTTACGCCAATTCGTATACGGGATTGGCTACATTATACCGTCTGAAATTCGTGGCCGATGTGTGCCCTTCACTTCGTGTCGAGGCACTTAAGATGGCTATCAAACATGTAATGACAACGTACAATGTTAGCATGTACCAATCACTGCACAAGAAACTGGCAGAACTTAGTGCTGTGGGGCCAGGTCAGCCCGGCGGCGCTGCGGGCCTACCTGATGTGGCTGCTCAATCAGCAGCACAGGCAGGTGGGGCTGTGGGTGGCGCTGACGCATTGGACTTGCCAGCTTTTGACAGCAACTGGGTGGAAACTAAGAGCAAACAAGCTGCGTTCAATTTGGAAAAACTGGATTCAGATTTAAAAAATTACAAATCGAATTCGATCAAAGAAAGCATACGACGTGGACACGATGACTTGGGTGATCATTATTTGAGCTGTGGGGATCTAACTAATGCATTGAAATGCTATTCGCGCGCACGCGACTACTGCACCAGCGGAAAACATGTGATTAATATGTGTCTGAACGTCATTAAGGTATCGTTGTACTTACAAAACTGGGCACACGTGCTTAGCTATGTTAACAAAGCGGAGAGCACACCTGATTTCATGGAGGGTCCTAAGGAAGCCAATTTGGTAAGTAATCGATATTGCTTTTAAGGTGCATTTTAATAAACCATTTTTACAGTCTGTCGCCACACGTCTTAAATGCGCAGCAGGCCTTGCCGAACTGCAAACAAAAAAATACAAATCAGCGGCCAAGAAATTTTTGCAGGCCAGCTTCGACCACTGCGAATTTCCAGAGATGCTATCCCAAAACAATGTTGCTATGTATGGAGGCCTTTGTGCACTAGCCACCTTCGATCGCCAGGAATTACAAAAAAATGTAATATCGTCGAGCTCGTTCAAGTTGTTTCTAGAACTGGAGCCGCAGTTGCGTGATATAATTTTTAAATTCTATGAATCCAAATACGCATCCTGCCTAAAGTTACTCGATGAGATTCGCGACAATTTGTTGCTAGATATGTACATAGCTCCACACGTAAACACACTCTATACAAAGATCCGAAATCGCGCGCTAATTCAATATTTTAGTCCTTATCTATCGGCCGATATGCGTAAAATGGCAACCGCTTTTAATCGCAGTGTACCAGCTTTGGAGAATGAGGTTATGCAACTTATTCTAGATGGGCAGATTCAGGCGCGTATTGATTCACAGAATAAAATACTGTGTGCCAAGGAGGCCGATCAGCGTAACAGCACTTTCGAGCGCGCCATTAGTATGGGCAGGGAATATCAGAGACGTTTACGTATGGCCATTCTGCGTGCCGCAATGCTTAAGAGTCACATTCAAGTTAAGGTAAGTGGTACATTTTTTTCTGCTTATTTCTCATAGTTTGATATATTTTTTTTCAGAACGTTCCACGCGACTCGGGCAATCATGGTACGGACTTTTGTGTAACCGCTGGATCGAGCACTACCGCAGCCGTAAGAAACTGAATTGATTATTTGGATTCAGAGGACTAAATTTGGACTCAACTAACACATTATTATAATTAGCATTTCATTCATTAAAAATTCAAAACATACAATTGTTGCTCTTATTGGTCCTACAGAAGTTTGTAACGAAAAATTTGTCAATCATGATCTGACTCCGTTTACGAGTTTGTTCTATATTTTTCTTAAATGCATCATCCACATATATATATATAGTTACAGATATGGTTACAAAAACATTATTCAAATTTTGTCGTTAACAAATGGCCATTTAACGACTGCGCTCACGACGTCTATCCCTTGAGCGGCTCCGGCCTCGTCGTTGATCTTTTGAATGCATCTGGCCCCGTTCATTTGAAGAATTGCGATTTCGCCGGTCTCTGGAGTAGTTGCGTTCCCTGCGTGTTTCCCTCGAACGACTACTTTCCCTTCGTTCACATCTTGTGGGGCTCTTTCGTCGGTCATCCCGTCCGCGATTTCTGCCATCATCGCGTGATTGGCTGCGATGGTGCCGTTTCACATCTGTTGAGCTTTTGTGTCTATATCCATTCTTATCATAACCACGTATATTTTTAAAAGACTCTGCATCAGATTCTGAATTTGAATTGGAAGAGTCACTAGAGGAACTCGACTCGTCGCTCGAATCTGCACGTCTGCTCTTTTTCCGATCACCTTTGGTTTTCTTTTGTGCCGACTTCCGCTTTTCCTTTTTGGAACTATGCTCTTCACTTTCGTCAGAGTAATTTCCACTGCTACTGCTCGACTTTTTCGAACGACTTTTCTTTGATTTCTTTTCTTTTTTGCTCTTCTCATACTTTTCTTTCTTCAATTTGCGTTTTTCCTTTTTCTTTTTTAGTTTCTCAATCTTTTCTAACTTCTTCAACAGTTCCAATTTCTGTTCTTTGCTTAACGACTTTAAAAAAGCCATTTCAGTATTTCCATTACGCTTGCTTCCCTTCTTTTCACCCTCTTCGTCATCACTAGGCACCAGTCTGTGCTGTTGATTAATTTGCTTGATGTTTTGTAGCTCCATGGCGGACCGTTTCATTACCAGACCATCTTCTTTCATCTGTTCCTCGAGCACATTCTTTGCCATCATCTCGCTGGCCTCAGCTTCCGAGTGCAGTTTGCGGGCTTCGCTCATCGAAATACTATACATGCTGCACTCTTTGTCGGTATTAATGTGACCCCATTTGTGACATTTAATGCATCGAACATTGCGCACTTGGATACCAAAGGGCTGATCACGAATCTCGGTGTCGCCTTTGCAGTATGATTCGCGGGGCGCGTTGAACTTCCGTTGCCACTCAAATTTATACTCTGGCTCCGTGTCGTCTTTTTCACGCTCCTTTCGTACGCCAGGAGGCGGCTCGTACATGAAGTTCACGCTTAGCTTGTCCTTGCTATCCTTGCTTAGCATCGCTTTGTTTTCATGCAAGTTCTGTTCCTTTTCGTACTGATTTCGTAGCTCCTCCTGTTTCTTCTTGTAAGCCTCCGCTTGCTGCTCGGCCATCCAAACCTGCACGATTTTATAAATTTCAAAGGGGAATGTAGTAAATGAAGATAAACACTTAGTTATAAATAAAAACTACAAAACCTTCAACACNAGCTTGTCCTTGCTATCCTTGCTTAGCATCGCTTTGTTTTCATGCAAGTTTTGTTCCTTTTCGTACTGATTTCGTAGCTCCTCCTGTTTCTTCTTGTAAGCCTCCGCTTGCTGCTCGGCCATCCAAACCTGCAGGATTTTATAAATTTCAAAGGGGGATGTAGTAAATGAAGATAAACACTTAGTTATAAATAAAAACTAAAAACCTTCAACAAATTTTTTGGTAAGCACACTTACCCTCTTTAGATTGTCTCTCGAGGCTGGATGGAAAAACTTCTTACACATATAGTTGTTAAAACCCTTCCCCATTTTGCGGCTTCTTATTCACTTACGAACTGGATAAGAATAAAAATAACTTATTTTTTCCTTATTTAATAGTTTTTAGAGTCGCAATAGCAATAAATACGCTATACATCTTTGTAGAATTTCTAATTTCCCCTGCCATAGGGATGTCGGAAAACATCGACGTATCGAAAAACATTGATGCATCGAAAATATCGATGTTTTGCTTCGATGCATCGAAAATTTTCCCCTCGATGTATAAATAGTCGATGTATCGATGTTTTTTGAAAACTGACATCTACGGTACATTGAACCGTCATTCTGGTTTTTCAATTGTCCAAAAAAAAGAAGTGACTTTGGCCAAACAATTTAAATGGCTGCAAGAAGTTCCGTTAGAAACATCATTAGCTCAGTTGCAGTAATTTATTTCAAATTTTCCACAATTTTGCTAATAAGATATTTTGTTGTGAAACATTATCTGAAAAAATCCTATGCAAATCGATGCATCGATGTATGCCCTTCGATACATCGAAAAATATCGTTTAACATTTCGATGCATCGAATCAAAGAAAAACATCGATGTATTTTTACAACTGACATCCCTACCCTGCCACCAATCACCAGCAGAGCTGCCAACTTTCCTTACCTGTGAGGTGCAATTTTGTGGATAAAAAAGTGTCAAACTGTGCCAAATAGAAAAATAGAATTGCCAAAATAGGCGCCATCATTTTTTAATACTTCCAGTTTAGCAATAAAATAAAAAGGTGTTCACTCGAGTCGATTTTGCGTTCAACTCACCATGGGTTGCACGAAAAAAAAAATTGAATGGCTAAATGTTGGCTGGCGACCAACTTTGTTGAAAGCGATTAGTTGAAAGGCCATTCAACCAAAAGTAGAATGCAAAGTTGAACAATGCAAATACCTTTTTATGGCGAATATTTTAATATTTTTTTATATTTTGATATTTTTAGCCATACAATTTTTTTTCGTGCAACTCTGCGTGAATTGAACCCAAAAGTTGCCTGAAAAATCGCCTCGTGCGAAAGCCCCATAAGAACCAGAGAACGTATATATACGTTCTCTGTAAGAACCATGATAAAAACATTACAAGGTAAAATCATTGAGAGGCAGTCTGACGTTTGCCAACAATATAATTTTAAAATTCGAGCTCAGGCTCACACACACATTCTCATTTTTAATCTCAAACAACAACCATTGTGAACAATTTCATTTTTTTATTTTCAATTTTATATGATTTTAAAATGTTTGCAAACGTCAGAAAAAAATCATGGCCGACGAATTGAGAGAATGGTTTTACCTTCTAATGTTTTTATCATGGTAAGAACTACATATATTTCTAAACCAAGTGCAATGCCAAAAATAAGATAAATCAGTAAAATATTTGGAAATAAGAAAACTTTAGTTGAGAAAAAGTACATTCAACGAATTTCACAAAAATGTATTCAACCGTTACTATTTTTCAAAATTGCCATTTCGGAAAATTAAGTGACATTTGAAGTAAAATAGGGCCAAAAATGGCACGGTTTGAGCCAAGCCGGCAGCCCTGATCACCAGGTGATTGTAGCTAGGTATGGAAACGTTGCATCGATGTTTTCAAAACATCCACTAGAAATGTGAAATTTTTTCTTTGATGCCTCAAAATTTCCTATTTTCTATCAATTGGCACAGGTCCATAATCGATGTTTTTTAACATCGATGTTTGTTTTGGGAACATCGATGTTTTCAAACATCGATGTTTTTAAGAGTGATGTTGCATTCCTAATTGTAGCTGTCAGAGATCAGTGCTGCCAAACTATAGGCTAACCAATGGCAGTACAAAACGAAATAAATGGTCAGCAGGAAATTTTAACATAATTGCGTTATTTTTATAAAATTCAAACCTTCAGAGCATGTGAGAACGTAATTCCCAGCCTTTTTTAATTAAAGCTAACGATTAGTTAATTTATATATTCACTCAAATATTTACCATTTTTTAAAATATATTTTATAAAAATATATAACATAAAGTACAAAAAATTTATTTGGATGCAGCCAGGATTTTCAACGGCGGCAACTCAAAAAGCCGGAAGTTCATCACATTGGCGATGTAACGGCTTTTAGAAATAAAAAATGCCGCGAACGGTTTTCGGTTATTCAGTATTCCATATTATTTGAATTTATCAAAACGCACCCTGCAAATATTGAGATGTGATAAAGAACCAAAGCCCAAAAATATAGACAGTGCAAACTCGCTGCTTCCAGCATTACAAGTACCAACACAGTAGACAAACCAATACATTTTTATAGGAAACTTGCATGGGTAAAGCGATTTTTGTTTGTGCTGTGTGGTGTATGTGTGTCTGTGTTGTTGCGGTTGCCATTGAGTTGGTGGTGGGATACTGGGTCGGCTGTTGTTGGCGCTTGCCTCTCTGCTGGGCGGTGCTACCTTTCAACCATTGTAGTTCTTCGGTGGATACAACAATAGGCATACTATTTGCCACTTCTGCTGGCGTCTCAAGCCTGGTCGGCTTTTGTACCGCATATTTTTGCATTTCCAAATATTTTTGCCAGATTTGCGGTATGCTGCCAACTTCTTGGTGAAAGTCTTGAAATTGCAACTTTAGATTGCCGTCATTGACATATACCTGCCGTGTCAGTTGATAGTGACGATCTTGTATTAGCATATTCCGAAATCTGATTACTCCTCCGACTGCAGCAGGGATTTCTTTGGCAGCACCTTCAACTCGTCCATTGACAGCCGCTGCGCCATTACATACAGCACTCGGGACACTGTTGGCTCCCCCACACACACAGGCCTGCGGTATAACTTGCGGTAGAGATTTGTTGTTGATGCCTTCCTTCTTGCTATTGACATCGTTTGATTGGCCGAGTTTGCTTGCGCAGTTCGGCACCGCGCCGTAGACATGTCCTTTCCCTCCCATCATGAAATTCATCTGCTCCAGCTGCTTCACCTTCTGCTCTAAATTGGCGTTCTGCTTTTCCAAGTTATCATTCTGCATTGTAAGTTGTAGATGTTGTATGCGATATTCGTCGATAGTCGTAGGCTCCACTACATGCCGGCTGGCATAGAGCTTTCCGTGCTTGAAGCGGGTGTGCACGTGGTGTGCGACGTAGCTCTCAGCCAGCGAGGCTACTTTTGCCAAGGCGTAAATGCATGCAAAAACACCCAGGAAGTTCAAATAGATGTCATAATTGCCCAGGCACACGTGCGGCTTGAGGTTTTCTTCAAATGTGTTATCTAAAATTGAAATATTTTGATTTTTATGTGGCTTAAATCGCAAGCATTTTACCCATTTTGACCTCTACAGTCATTTTCTCTTCCCTCTGTAGTTCAATTTGTTTGAAATAGCAGAGAATGATCCACGTCGTGACCGCCAGCGATATCAAAAATAGAAAATTAATTGAGGAAAACATTTTGACATCTTTGGAATTTTGATCAAAAATAAAAAAGAAAATTTGCAATGCAAATAAAAATTTGATTGATTTCACACGTTTTCACACAATTTCTCCGTTCGTATAATTTGAGACTAAAGGAAAATGGCCTGAAGTCAAAATCATGTCGGAATGTGATGGGAAAAGGCAAGTACCTCTGGCGACAAGTGCTTGGGAACAACTCATAATCAAGTCCGGTCGACCCCAGTACGGTGGGATATATATATATATTTTTTTTTATTAATTTCTCATTCAGTCTTTGCACTACCGTTACAATGCATTTCACCCGCTACTCGACACAACGTCATTTCGTTTTGGCGTAGAGGTTTTGAATGCTGAGGTGAATTATTCATTTCAGCCCACCTCTACGGTGTTCTACATAAAAACAGAGACTTTATTTTTCCATTTTCTATTAAAGTCAATGTACATAATTAATAATATACATTTGTAAGTAGCTTAAATTTAGTTAAATTATTTTATTTTTTCTAAAATTTACTTAACGGATACTTTGACCTTCTAAACAATTCAAATTTACAAGTATTTTCAAACACTTTACCGACCTTGCGAAAAGCTTTCAATGTCATCGTAGCCGCGATAAGCTAATTTGTATCCAGCGATTGCGTGTCCGAACTGTACCGCCTCTTGCAAATCCTTATCGAGCATGTGTAACGCGTATATGACAGCTGCGCAGAATGTATCGCCCGCGCCTAGCGAATCTACTATCTTCTGTACCGGCTTTGAAGGCACGAAAGCGTAATTACCATGCGCGTCTACACAGGCAGCACCATCAGCACCCCATGGGCATACAATTGCCGGCTTGGCGTTGTTCTCCCCTCGCTGAGGCTTGAATCTGTTATACAAACCCATTACTGCTTCCTCTGGTTTGTTCCAACCCAAGAAAGTTGCCAAATCCTTTCCCAGGAACACACAATCGGCGGCCTCACCCAACTCCAAAATTTCATGCTTCATTTTTTCCAAATCCACCGATATTCTAATACGCCCCCTCGGATCTTTCAGCTGTTTGTTGTGTGCGCGAATATCACGTATGAATGGTAAGATAGACTCAGGATTGCGGCCCTCCAAGTGCACCCAACCATAGTTGGTCAATTTCAGCTGAGCCAAGTGCTCGAATGTCAGCGAGGGAAATCCAGGATTCGAATGTATAATAGTGCGCGAGCCAGTTGCCTGGTTGAGTATGACCGATGAAAAGGGTGGATCCATATTTGTACTGGGACAATTATCTATGCATATTTCACGCTTGCGACAGTCTTCATAAAGGAAACTAAATGCCGGTGAGGCGCTCTGCATGCCCATAAATTCGACATCAGGAGCGCCCAGTTGTCGCAGCACAGTGCAGTTATTGGAAGCATTGCCGCCACGCTGCCAATAGCCAGCCAGACAGCGTTTGTCGGTATCCTCGACGGGGTATTGCTCCACAAGATGTATGACATCCAGTACACACATGCCCACGCAGACTATGCGGCCTTTACATGGCATTATTTCTGTTGCGACACTCGTTGTTTTACTTGTACTTTAGTTTTAAGTATTATTTTGATGAATTACTGTTCATTTGTTTTGATATTAAATTTCGCTGCTCACTACACTTAGCGTTTGCGCGGGCTGCAAGTACAATAATTAAACGATTCTTCATCAATTTGTGGACAGTTTTAATCGAACTTTGAAATTAGTTTATAAATAAATAAATAAAACTATTTGCTTGTGACGGCAACTGCACTCGAAAACAGTTGTTTCCGTTTAGCTACTCAGCTTTCAACTAATCACTAATCACCACTCAGCGTTTTATTGAAGGTTTTTTTTGCATTCCTAACTTATCTACATGAACGGACTCTGATTGCCTCCCAGTTATCGCGCTCAGAAGCCGTCTAAACTTTGTCGATAGTTAAACGTTCTCTCAGAGCGCGATTTCTATTGATCAACCGGAGAGCGCTTTAACAAGTGGATAATTGTGCAGTAAATCTTCATTCACACGTCGTATGCATGTATAAATGTATGAGTTTTGATAGTTTGTTTCATAGTTAGATGTTAATATTTTTTTATTTTGTTGTATTTAATGTAAAACTTTTAATTCCTCTCCTTTGCATTCCCTGTTCCCCAGACATGTTTCCGCAAGTACATTGAAGATCCATCTCCAAAACTTACCCTGAAATGCCCTGTATTGCTTAATCGGCATCCGTTTCCCCTCTCAAAATCTATTTTCGGCATTCGAATCACCCTGCGTGTCAACTAATTTTCACCACACTATTGTTGCCACAAACTTGCAAGCAACCGGTTAATCGAATATCCTGCCCATTCACTGCGCGCTGCTCGCCCACCTTCAACAGGCTGTTCCATTGCAGGCGGTTGTGCGGCCGTTTTCTAACAGCTTCTTGCGCACTACCGTAGTTGACCGATACGCTATCCGGCTTTCCGACCGTCATCCGCTTATTTACTTCGTCTGCTTGCTTGGCATGTGTATGGGTGGTGTTTGTGTTGAATTTCCGAGTGGCGGCTGCTGCTCATGCAACAGCAATAGCGGGTATTTCTTGGCGTTCGCTCCCACATGGTCGGTCAGTTGGTTTCGTTAATGCCACTTTGAAGCGTACAATTATCAAAATGTGCGGATGCCAAGTGTGCATTCACCAGTCAAGAGTAAAGTGAAGAGGGGCAAAAACGTCATAGAAAATATCAGAAATAAAGAATAAAAACTCTAAACAAGCAATTGAGTGAGAGATTAAGAAACCAACGACTGTTGCTGATGCGACTGCTGCTGTTGGAAGGGATTAAAAGCCACAGCCAGTGAGGTGGGCAGTTGTAAAGAGATTCGCGCGGCGATGTGACGTGTAATTTTCTATTGTTTGTTGTTGACGACGGCGCGTTTTGAATGTGTTTTTTGAATTGAATTGTGCTGCAGTGAATTGACAAATTAATTATCTGCAGTTTGCAGATTTTTTTGGATCATTTGAATTTCTGTTTTGCTTCTTTAAACTCCGGAAAACCACTGAATGCAAAAACGCAAAAATTGCCAATTGCAGTAGCTTCGAATTGACGTTGGCTAATAGTTTTGCTAGAACTTCAATGTGTCAAACCAATGTGCAACAAAACTGGCCGTATAATTCAATTGCATTTTTTATTTATTTTAATAATAGTAAACGCGCTAAATTTTGTATGTAAGTAAAGTGAATAGTGCNAATTGTGCTGCAGTGAATTGACAAATTAATTATCTGCAGTTTGCAGATTTGTTTGGATCATTTGAATTTCTGTTTTGCTTCTTTAAACTCCGGAAAAGCACTGAATGCAAAAACGCAAAAATTGCCAATTGCAGTAGCTTCGAATCGACGTTGGCTAATAGTTTTGCTAGAACTTCAATGTGTCAAACCAATGTGCAACAAAACTGACCGTATAATTCAATTGCATTTTTTATTTATTTTAATAATAGTAAACGCGCGTATGTAAGTAAAGTGAATAGTGAAAGATCTTAGTGTAAAAAGAAAAACAAAAGAAAGAAACGCCCAAAGTGGCAAAATATTACGCTGAGGTGCGCGACGGACATTCCTGAAGCCATGATTACAAAAAAATGACGGTGAACGGAAAACACTCAACGAACTAAAGAAGTGAGAAAGTGACAACTAAAAAAAAAAAAAGAAGCAAATTTAGTGAGCGCACACGCACACTCTTACATATTTGTGCGACACATAC
Source organism: Rhagoletis zephyria (assembly GCF_001687245.7). Lineage (NCBI taxonomy): Eukaryota > Metazoa > Arthropoda > Insecta > Diptera > Tephritidae > Rhagoletis > Rhagoletis zephyria. Next base: position 45,057 of record NW_016159598.1, read on the forward strand.
ATAAGAGTGTGTAGGTGAGTTTGCCTCCATTAGAGGAAGAGTAATGGCAGTTTCTATTGTGGTNAAAAAAAAGAAGCAAATTTAGTGAGCGCACACGCACACTCTTACATATTTAGTGCGACACATACGAGTGTGTAGGTGAGTTTGCCTCCATTAGAGGAAGAGTAATGGCCGTTTCTATTGTGGCGTGTGCTCTTAGTGCAGTTGATCTTGCCAACAGTTTCCGTTGCCGCTGCTCATTCCGTGAATCGTGGTGAAAGAGAGCGGTCGAATCTCGTCGTGGTGGCACCGTGTCATTTATACCCATACACACATACATACAAATGCGCATGAAAGTGGTCGCGATCTGCTGCAGTGGTTCAAGATTCATTCGTTGATAATATAAAAGTTGAATATTTGTGTTTTTTTGGTTTGATTTGAAATTTTGTTATTTTTGCATTTGCCGCAACGCTTTGCGTCGCTTTTCTGTTGCCTGGCTTACAGCTGCAATATCAATCAACAAGTGCAACTTATTTACGATGCTCATACAAAGTAGCTACATATGTATGGACCTGCTAGTGTGCGCATAGTAGTTGTTAAAAAGTGAAAAAATAATAAGTGAGAATAAATACGACACATGTACATACAAACATACATACATCATATATGTATATAGTTGCACTCATGCCAACGCAATTTAGTTACTCCATTGTAATAGCAACTTGTGAAAAGTGTAAAATTTTTGTGATCGGAATTAACTTTGCGGTAAAAATGCACGTGTTTTTGGGTTTTTAACAGGCCACAAAATTGAATAATTCCTGCCAATGGCCGTTAAATAGTGTGAGTGTACCGCATATTTGTGTATTCAATCGAAATAAATGCTTGTCTTGTAGGTAAACACTTGGTATAGTTGGATTGTTGTTGTTATTATTATTATATATAGGTAGAGTGTAATCCGTGATAATAATCTTACCATTTCGTTTGTCTTAAAACATTAAAATTAATTAAAATTTTTATAAATCAGTTTTTATGCACATACAGACATACATACATATTTAATTAAACTTAAATTTGGACTTCCTCACTCATTTACTTAAGTTCATTGACTGACTTCAACTTCGCTGTAAATTAAACAAAGCAAAACATGGTTTTTATATGCACAGAAATTAACAGTAGAAAATAATTTGTGGGTATTCATTCTATTTTTCAGCCGACTACGGTGAAGCAGTCTACTTTGCATTCCCCGTAATGAATCAAAGCAGCGAAATTAATAAAATATTGTAAGACATTCTACTCTGCATTACCGGTAATGCCTAAAAGAAGCGCAAAAATTTTAAGACATTATAAGGCAATAGAACACATTGCCACTAAAAGCGATTACCGATTTTTTGCTGGGTATTTAGGAAAGTATGTACGGTGTATACGAATCTCCCATTTTTTATACAAAAAATACATATGTATGTATATCAGTGGAATTTTGTACTTTGTTTGCCATTCCTCTTGTTCGAGTGCGTGTGACAATCGTGCGTTGATAAGCGGTGTCTTTATCTCGTACAGAGTTGCAATTGACATCGGTCACACGCTTAGTTGGGTCTTGGAAAAATCCTACGCATGTAAATGTATGAAATTTCGCTATAAAAACACTTACTCTCAATATTTTTTATTAATTTTATCTCCATATCTAATATTTC
>NW_016159598.1:47216-81404 GCF_001687245.7 Rhagoletis zephyria
TACCTATGTACTTACTACAATTCACCAAGGAAAGGCCAACATGGTTCCATGTAGAAGCTCATAGCTCACACACATAGCACAAAGCTCGATTTGGTATTTAATGCATCACCTCGCCGGCAGAACTGCTTCCACTTTTTAGCCAGGATTGCGTCCGTAGCAAACGAAAAAAAAAATTATATCGCACGCATTCCTTTTGTTTTCACTATTACACTTTGCCACTGCACACTTCGTTTTGCTTTGTAATGTCTCAATAATTGTTTAAATCCACGCAGAAATATTAACACACGAATATTAAAATTGTGATTTGGATTTTTCGTATGCTGACAATCAACAATTGCACCAAGATGACGTCACGCACACATCTGATTCTGTCAAAATCACAAAGAGCGGATTCGCGGTACCACGATTGGCGCAATCTCCATTTATCTCAATCGTGCTTTACTACTAAGTAATCGCGGTGATGTTTTGTGATTGCTTTCAATTGTCTATTTTCTTGAGTTCAACCGACTTGAGTACGTTCCCAGTAATCATTTAAGCTTGATATCAAATAGCGAGCAATTCGATAGCAAACCCATTTATCAACACTTGCCCTTGATATCAAGGCTTGATTTGGGCTTGAAATGGGTTTGATATCTAAACTGTTCTAATACATAAGGGCACCAAAAAATCTATTTGAAGTGGACTAGATTTAGCTGCTGTTCTCAAACTACTTGCAAGGCTTATTATCAGCTTGATATTGAGCCAAAAGAGCTAATTTATCTCAAAGGGATTATCACTACTTTTTCAGAGGCCACCATTTCACACAACACTAGCTTTGCTTGTTGAACCCTGGGATTCAGTAGTTCAGTCTCATCTCAAGTCACTAAATTTGAGACTAGCAATAAATGACTATTTTTGTGACTTGAGGTTATTTGGGTTTTCAGTAGGAGCACAAAAAGTTCACCAAAAATGTGTGGGGAAAACAAACACAGACAGTCAACTGATAGCGTTTATGTATGTCTTTTTCCCGCACCGCCCAAAGAGTCGCAATTGGTCAAAGCATTAGGCTGCCGGTCGAGAGATCGGAGTTCGAGTCCCCCTCGGGCGTAGAGAATTTTTTATTTATTTTTGGTTAGTTTTATTTTTTTTACACAATCGTTAAAGTTTTTTTTTGGTTTATTTCCTAATGAAATTGTTGTTGAACAAATTTCCTCGNTTGAACCCCAAAACCCACCCCTTGTGTGCGCTAATGCTTTGCTCCATATTTTTATTTTTGTGACCTGCTCTTAGCCAGCTGACAAATTAGTAATTTATTTTTGAGACTAGAGGCGTGAGACAGGGTACTGAATACCAAATAGTCTCAGTTCTTGTCACCGCGATTCTAAATAGGTACGTCAGTAAATATAATAATATTCAGCAATTCAGCCATGAAGAATTCTGGAAATACTGGCATTGCCTATTCAACGGGGCAATATTTTGTTACCAGCTTATGGCATGTTAACAAAATTTATCGGTTACAAGAGTATACAGAATGCGAAAAGTGTTTAAAAATTGACTGGAACTATGTTCACCGGTTACAAAATTGTATTACCAGCGCAGAATAGACCGGTTAATATCACTAAACTACTAAACGGCTGGCCCGATTTGGATCATATTTAGAACATATGTCAGCACCTTGAAAAGAGATAAAAATGCACTCGATAGGTGGCGCAAGGGTCGGGGTATTCCTAAAAACTGCATTTACTTACCGATTTGTATTTAGCTAATTGAAAATAAATATTTGGACTAAAAACTTACACAATAGGTGGCATTGTGACCGAGATATTCCTAAATATCTTCTACACTGGTAGAATGATGGATATCTATACATATGTATTTATACACACATACCTCATAATTAAATTTTCACACCCCTCTTTGAAGGGCACCAATATATCTTTTAAACCAACTACGCTGGTGAACTCAAACTTGGCATGGCTACATAAATTGTAAATACCCTACTTATGGCATTTGGAAAAAGGGGCGTGGCATCCCCCATACAGAATGAAATTCTTATACCGCTATTCTCTGGAGCCACTTATGCTAATGTCCTGAAATTTAACACAGCTATGTACATACATATGTTATCAATACCGTACTTATGGCGAAAACTGGAAAGAATTGGAAAGGGGGGGGGGGGCGTGGCCTTGATTCAGCTGCATCTATATACATACATATTCTTCTATATTTCTAAATGACATTCAATGACTGTTATTTTGTTTTAGATTTTTGGGAAAAGGTAAAGTTTTTAATGAAAATTTGAAGATTTTTTTTCTAATTTTGCACAAAGTGTGGAACTTTGATGTTTATGTCTTTCGTAAGACACTGCCCCAAGTATAATAAAAAAAAACAACGAAAAATTTAAGAAATGTTTTGCTGAAATCTTGGATCTCTCACCCCCATGGATATTTATATGTACATCCCATCATCCAAAGTCAGTAAACTATTTCATAACAGTTCACCAGATACGCGCATGGCGAAGTCTCGCGCAACCGAGTCCAGCTAGTATAGTATACATATGTAATGCTAAACTGTCAGTAATGCTTAAGAAACAGCAGTGCACATAGCGGATGACAGTGAAATATCAACACAAGTATGTAAATCGCTTAGTTTGACATTTTATGCGGAATCATCTTCTACGAGAGATTGACTCTTTTCTGCTACGGTTTCTGTTGTTTTTGCGCATCGCAGTATTTGTAACCGTTAGTTCTATGCAATTTGTAGTTGTTGTGGTTGGTTTTTTTTGCATGTAAAATCTCTGCTGTTCACTACAATGGAAATTCCGTCATTTGCGGTAGATTTGCATGACTGTTGTCAGAGTTTGGTTTTTTTTCCATGGCAGCTTAAATAAATAAATATTATAAAATACTGTCATCATAGTTTTTCTATTGTCTTTGCAATTGTTTTGTGTGCAGTTCTTGTATTTTCAAAGGGTAGATTTATGTAAACTGTAAAACCTATAATCGGAATTTGTGTCGCTATTACGCGACAGTAATGACAAAGTGTATTTGGCAAAAGTTTAAAATGCTGTGAACTTTGTTGAAAATGAAGAGAAATATATGTATATGTATGTAGGTTTATCACAACATGGAAGAAAATCCTTTAAAAATATCAATATTATAAGAAGTTCCAGCTACTGCAAATGTTGGAGGACTTCATCTTTCCTCTCTTTTTCTCGCAGCTGCATTGTTTTTAGCTAATCAGCAGCTGAAACCAATAATTTAATTAAAGGGCCGAAAATAACCGTTAAATATTCAGTTTTTTATTTTATTAGAAAACCGTTATTTTTTAATGTTTATTTTTTTCGATGAAGAATAATTGTTAAATTTAGATTTATTTTTCGATAAAATCCTATTATAAATGTGAAAGTTTGTATGTTTGTGTCTTTGGATATTTGGATGTTTGGGAAACCATCACACGGAAACGACTGAACGTATTTGCATGCAATTTCGTACACAAATAGCTTATGGCCCATTTACTTATGGATAATTTTCTTAAGAGTTGCCACCCGCTAAAAATGTTACATTCATTTAATATGCAAAAACGACTCAACGGATTTGCACACAGATAGCTTATGTCCTACGTTGGAAAATAGGCTTGTCTAGCGTCTTAACAAATTATTTAATAAGGCTTTATATGCAACGGGGGGGAGGGGGGGACATAATTGTATCTCTTGCAACTAGAAATGCATTTACGATATTCTGCCAGACCCATTTCCAGAATAAGGCCTTGTATATCTGAACAAAAAACAATATAATTTTCTGAATGAAAAAATGGTGGCAAGCAGTACTGGCGATACAGAAGTCCAAACATGATTTAAAATTTTCGACGATGAGCCGCAGATTTTCTAAAGACAATTTGTCTCACTCGCGAGCAATGGTCGCTTAGCACATGCTCTGGCCAAAATCGACCATACACCATAGTCCATTCGGCAGTCAGTTCGAAAACGCCCTATCTCAGAAAACTTTTTAAGAACGCCCTACTACAGAATTTGATAGAACAACGTCCTATTTCAGGATTTTATTTAAAAAAAACTTGTATCCCAGAATTTGGTTGAAGAGCGCTCTATTTCAGAATTCGGTTCAAAAACGCCCTATCTCAAACGAAAACACATCGAAAATGTGCTGAGAGAGGGCGTTTTTGAAACGGCAGTCGAGATATGGCGTTTTTGAACCGAGTTTTGAGATAGGGCGTTTTTCAATCAAGTTCTAAAATAGAGCGTTCTTCAAAAAAATTCTGAAATAGGGCGTTGTTTAAAAATTTTCTGAGATAGAGCGTTTTCGAACTGGTTGCCGAGATAGGTCAATCTTCCACTCTGTCATCGTTTAGAATGATACGGAAATTGGCAAATCGTCAAATTTCTGCCCTTATTAGAAGCAGAGGATACTGGCCTTAACAAAGTGTCGAGTCCACACTTTTTCCTAATGACAACCACATTTTTTACAGCCGTTTTCTTGCTCTCCTTAAAATACCCATTTTCACATTCGATAGTTTGACATGGTAGCGACGATATCTGGAAGTGTTCGTGGTAGAGTGTTGGAACTCAATCAAAAGCTCGTNGATAGGGCGTTTTCGAACTGGTTGCTGAGATAGGTCGATCTTCCACTCAGTCATCGATATATCGTCGCTACAATGTCAAACTATCGAATGTGCAAAAATTCTTTTGCAATTATGATACCTTGCGCATGCGTTTAGAATGATACGCAAGTTGGCAAATCGTCAAATTTCTGGTCTTATTAGAAGCAGAGGATACTGGCTTTAACAAAGTGTCAAATCCCACACTTTTTCCTAATGACAACCACATTTTTTACAGCCGTTTTTTTTTGCTTTCCTTAAAAATACCCATTTTCATATTCGATAGTTTGACATGTTTGGAACTCAATCCCAAGCTCGTACGGAAACTTTTATCTACATATGCACATATGTATGTAGTATATTTATATACGTATCTACATATCACATCGAATTCAGTGTTTATCATTTCCCTTTGATCCAATGACGGAATAACAAGTAGTGCAAATAAAATTGCAAAACAAATAAGCGTATTAATGTAGATACTGAAATTCATACACATATGAACTTATAAGTATGCCAATATACATACATAGGTACATATTAATGTGTAAGTTTATTTAGCTGTGCGGCTGGCGAATGCTGGTGGNATTTAATGTTCGGCTCCGCCCGAACTTAGACTTTCTTACTTGTTATCTATATACTTATGCACATAGTATGTATTTCATACACTCAGCGAAGCAAGTGAGGGGAAAGTAGTATATTTATATACGTATCTATATATCACATCGAATTCTGTGTTTATCATTTCCCTTTGATCCAATGACGGAATAACAAGTAGTGCAAATAAAATTGCAAAACAAATAAGCGTATGTAGCGTAAAATGTAGATACTGAAATTCATACACATATGAACTTATAAGTATGCCAATATACTACATACATATGTATGTATGTACATACATACATTGGTACAAATTATCGTGTAAGTTTATTTAGCTGTGCGGCTGGCGAATGCTGGTGTCTGTTAGTGAAACCTACTAGTTAATTGCGCCGCTACTAAGCGAATAAAATTTTGCGAATGCGAACAAATATAGCGAACATATACTAAAATCATATTTACATTCCTACATACTACGTATATACATACATACATACGTATAATAAATACAGACCCAAGCGCATAACAAAGATTAGTCCGCACTGCGACATCTTATCAGCGGCTGAGTTTATTTTCATGGCGAGCAAAATGAATTCTTGCTTGCTGTAATATCCGCCGCCGCAAAAATCTTCACCGGCGGCCAGTCGGGTTGTTCAGAGAGATGACGAGGGAGGAAGCATGTAGGTTGAAAGCTTGGGTACGTCAGATGAGACGCTCGTTCATAATCGAAAACGCTTCGAAAGTGGCGACTAACCAATTTGTATTCGCAATGTACGAATATCGAAAGCGTTTAGCGCCGCGCGCCGAGTGTCGACCATTGAGTCCGCTGAGAGTGTCACCGATTTTTCTTGGCTACATTTGCTTCGAAGGGATGCCGAGAGGTAGGCGTAATCACACCAAAAACCACTGCCGCTGCGAGGGGCGGGTAGAAATCATAAGTAAACAAATGGATGCAGAATAACTCGAAAAAACACAATAGAGTTGTGCACTTTAGGTTTTTTGAGTGAACCGTTCAAATGTAGTTCGTCCACGTTAGTGAACTAATTCTTTAGTTCATATAGTTTATTTAGTTCAATTGACGAATATATTTATATATAATAGGGCGTTTTTTTAAACCTAATTCTGAGGTAGTACTTTCTTGAAAAGTTTTCTGAAGTATTGTGCTTTTCAATCAAATTCTGAAATACGGCGTTCTTGTAAAGTTTTCTGAGATAGCGCGCAAGGAACTGAAGCAGCAACAATGCAAAAGCGTTTTAAAACCAGAGACCCAGAATAATAATTATTTCATGATGGAGTTTTAGAAGAGTCAACAAAATTTTCGTAAGAATTATAAAAGTCCTCTGATAATAATTATGTGTGAGAAATTTTTTTGAGTCATCGATAACTATTTTTAAGTCTTGAAAGACTCTTATATTATAAAAGTCTTGTCATAATAACTATAGTTATGTAGTTATGTGTATAGTTATGTTATAGTAGTATGATAGCTATCATTGAGATAATTATTTTTAAGTCTTCAAAAACTTTTATTTTGAGACCTTTATTAAAAAAGTCTTTTTGAGTTATGAGTAAAAAAAAAAATTTGTATATAGTCCTGAACGGGTCCCAAACCGAGCCCCAACTAGTCCCAAACTACTTTCCGAACTGGTGACCACCTAGCCCCGCACTGGTCTCCAACTAATCGTGAAATGCTCCTGAACAAGTCTTGTCTTTTAAGACTTAAACATTTTTTTCACGCTCACAATTATTATGAAAAGATTTTTATAATATAAGTCTTAAAATTCTTTGAAGACTTAAAAATATTTATCTCTGATAATTATTGTGAAAGGACTTTTATAATATAAGTCCATGAATGACTCGAAAAATATTTATCCTAATATAATGATTATTGATTGACCTTTATTCTTTTCTCTTATAAAATTTATGTCTCTGTTTAAAACGTATCTGTAAAGATGGGTTTTTACGTCATACGTTGCCAAGAATATTTGGATCGCGATCCAAAATGAGAAATTGTGGCATTGACGAATTTAGTTCAATGAAATGACCGAACTCTTGAACGAGTTCATTGAGATGAAGTAGTTCATTTAGCTCAAGAACTACCGAAGCCTACACTGATATATGAAAAAAAAGAAAAAAAAAACAACAAATAAATAGGTATTGATTGTAGCGAACCTCAAGATCGTTGCGAACTTCAATGCTTACATTTCCCATTTGTAAGTGAATAGCGAGTACGGATTAGAGAAAAACGGGAATAAAGAAAGTAGACAACGAATTGATCGAAAATAGAGGAGGGATCAAAGAATTAGAGAAAATATGGCAATGTGTTGATAATACAGCTGCTTTGGAGGGAAAACCTTTATATCGAACGCTCTTAAACAACCCATTATAATAGTAATACATACATTCATACCACGAATCTCGCTCTACCGCTTACTTTGAGATCTGGTATCTGCAGAACTCAACTGAAGGCGCCGCTACTGCCCACTATTTCGCTAGAGTGGGAGTGGGCTGGGCGTGGGGCAGTGAGCAGGCTAAACATGGATAGCAATCATTCTCAACGTGAAATAGACGTTGGCATGTGTGCGAGATTGAGAGCGTTCAGGGCTGCCAGACGTTTGGAGTCTAAAATCCGTACACAGACAAAAAGTGGTGGGTTAAAAATGTAACACCACTTTTCATTCAATTTGTCGACCCTACCGGGTAACAGTTTAATGTTTGAAACGATGGTTTAAGTTGAAAAAATAAAGAAAATTAAATTTTTTTTAACTTTACGCAACAAAAACTCGAAACAATCGAAGTCTACCAATAGATTGTTATACATAATTTTAAAGGTCTACAAATCCTCTTCTCATGTTTGATTTTTGAAATCGGGTGAGAAATAGTTTAGCTGTTAATAGGCAAATCCCTCAATTACGAAAATAACGTCAAACAGGAAAATTTGTATTATATGAAAAAAAAAACACTACAAAAATCCGTACAAAAATCTGTACATCTTGACCAAAGGCTAAAAATCCGTACAACCATTTTCATCCCTGAAAATCCGTACCGCACGGAAAATCCGCACATCTGGCAGCGCTGAGTGCGTTTGAAAGAATGTAGTGGAGTAGACAACAAAATTGTCTGAATGATTGTGCTCTTGCGTGTTTGTCGTGATTTTAATGAATGAAAAAATTTGCGCTTTTTAACACGACGTAATTGAGGCTATCAAGCAACTACATTTTGCTGCCCGCCCACAGTTTGAACTTGTAAATCAAGATGTTGATAGAGCAGTTTGATTGGAGAGTGAAGAATAAAGAAGCGTTTTGTTAAATTCCAAGCTGTGCGGATATACATATGTATATATATATATTTTTTCGGTCAATATGTCGATGTGGTTTTCCTCCACGAAGCTCCGTATGACCTGCAACCATGTGGCGCTGATTTCATGAATCAAATGGCCCAAAAGATTGTAACCTGACCCAATAAAGGTCCGTAAGACCTGCAACAATGTTGGGATGGTAACAAATGGTTTTGGGTCGGAATACGTTTTTAGCAAATAAATAAGTATTTGCAGCAAACTTTTTCAATAGAGGTTAGTGAAATCTTTTAGTATCTTCAGCAGGCCACATCAAGTATTTGAAGCAATCTTTGATTTTGGAAACTTCCTTGCCGAGTAACTAATTCGTAAAAGAAGTTTCAAGACCCATTCCATAACTTGAACAGCACATAAAACTGTGAAGACTTCGGAGCATAGTGGGCAGCCTAAAGAGAAGATGCAGAAAATATTTTGGAAAGAATCCGTAACAGAATTTTAGAAACGCGCTTTTAGAAGCTGAAGCTAACAAGCCCAGTTTGTTTCTTTCCTCAGCTTCTAAAAGTCGAAATGCAACGTCGGGTGTCGTGTTTGCTCGGGCCTATTCTCAGGGGACATTATTCCTATGATTGCCAAGTTCGAAGCACTATTTAAAAATCTCTGCAACTGGCGCCAGTTGGAAATGCTAAGTGAAGCCAAGTACTTCTCACGACTGGTATTCCCATTGCAGCGGGGTCCTTCCTATTCCTTTGCTATCAACAGTGGATTCAGAGTTTTATACTTTCAGGGCCGAAGCATCTCTCTCTGGGTTTCCACTTTGCCGCTGGTGTTACTGTCATTAGCCGGACATCTATAATGTCTTCTTTGGGCCCAGATTTTGAACAGTGCTTACATTCCAAGCCGCATAGTCGTCGGGACATGGCATCAGCATTTTTGCGGATATTTCCTTTACGGTACTCAATAGCAAAGTAATAGCTTTGCAGTCTCTCAATCCTGTATTTTTGGTACTTGCCAATAGAGGTACTTATGGAAATGTTTGATAGATAGATAGTAGTTCTCTCCGAGTTACGCAGTAGTTCCTCTCTGGTTTTATAACCGACCGGCTATAGTAGGAAACTACTTTTTCCTACCTATCAATTACTTGCGACAGTACGCCTCCTATGGCATAACCACTAGAATACGTATCCAAAGTAAATGTTGCACCTGGAACGGCATACGCTAGCATAGGTGCAGTATATAGCGTTCCGTGGCACTTGTTCCACTCGAAGGCTCTATTTTTCCTAGTGAGCTCGTGGAGGCTATTAGCAACGCTGGCGAAATTCGGAACACATCGAGGGTAGTAAGTGCATAGCCCAAGAAAACTTCGTAGTTCGTGCATCCTTTACTGCTTCCATTTTTTCCTTCGCAGTGCAGCACACTCCGTTGGTACCTTGTGTCGTATGTAGTTTTAGATCAGCGCCAGCTATCCTCTAGGAAACATCGTCCAAATTCTTAAGATGTCCCTCAAAGCAGTCCTTTCGGCACATGGTCCATAATTCTTTTAAAAGCGGCGAGAGCGTTGCATAGGCCAGGCTGTCTTCTTGTCTTCCTTACTTACCGCCACTTTCTGATAACCGCTCTTAAGGTCGAGCGTTGAGAACCATTTCGTGTCACTCAACGAGCCGAGAGTATCTTCGATTCTTGCAGTGGATAGCTGTCCTTTATCACATCATTTAGTTTCCGGTAGTCTATGTAGAATCGCGTTTGACCAACTTTCCTCTTTACAAGTACTACCGGCGAACTCCACGGACTCGCTGATAGTCCAATCACACCACTCTCACTTATTTCTTTTATTATTTGGCTTACAGCTTCACGTTTGGCAAGTGGAACACTCCGAAGAGCTTGACGCATTGGCCTTGCATCACCAGCATCAATGCCGAGTTTCACAACGCAAGTCCTGCCAGGTTTGTTGCCGTCTGTGTCGAATATGTTGGAGTATCTGCGGAGAAGTTCCTTAGCCTGGTGCTGGTATTTTGCTTCCAACCCTTCCGTCCATGCATTGATGTCTTCCGCAATGCCATTCTCGCCAGTGTAATCGCTTTTAGGTAATTTTTCGCAGTTGAAGATTACCTCTACCTCTAAACATTGACCCAGTACAGTTCCTCTTAGGAGTTCAATTGGTGACTTGATCTCATTTAGTACTCAAACTGGAATGTGTTCACCTTTTTGCGTCTTAACTAGGGTTTCATCTATAAGTACGTCCGGTGTAGAATTTTGTGTTACTTCAACAACCCACAATTTGTTTGTCACACAATCTCCATCAATCTTCGCCCAAACAACTGCTTCTGACTTCGGTGAACTCTGTTCGCTTTCCTCTAGGATCACTCGCTGGCTGCTGGCCATCGAACCAAAAGGCAAATGATACTTTCATGTTGTTGTACTTCATGATTCTGTTCTCCATATCGATCTTGATGCCTTGGCCAAGCCAGAAGTCTACTCCTCTGATGACTTCATCCACAATCTCCGCAACTATGAACTTGTGTAACACCGCCACATATCCTATGGCGACTTTGCATGTTATTTCTCCTACAACCTGGGTGTCCTCAACCTTGCTCCAGAAATCGCCTTACGCCACTCGCTCTTCTCCGCCCACAGTGACGTTGCTCGCTTTCTTGCCTATTTCTGAGACGGAAATTTTGGGGCATACAAGCTGGCTCGTTTTAGTTTAACGACTGACTGGTGTAGATGAGCCCATCTTTCGCGTGCGTCCTGCTCACTGGAACCTTCGCTGCAATCGCGGGCAAAGTGGCTCGGCTTTCCAGATTTAAAACATTTGCCAGAGCTATATTTTTTCGCGCCCAGCAGATTGAATTATGAAAACATTTGAATTCTTGAGTATTTCATTTGTCTCACCCGGTGTTTCTACCTGCACTTGATCTAGCTTGATTTGCGCTTGTCTTTTAATTGTTCTATTATCTTCGGTATTTGCCGTCGCCAACGCACTAAAGTCCGGACATTTTCCGCAAAATATTTTTCTCGAGCACTCGAGTAAGGGTCACTTCGACAGGAGTTGTCATTGTCTATGCTTCTGCGGCATATATCAAATATATCAAATAGGCCGCTATGTCCTTCAAGCAAATACTTTGGCATAACTTTAACACCTTTTAAAATCTCATCTAGTAGCAACTTAGCCTAGAAACTCTTACAAATAAATCTTTGTACATTTTCGTGAGATCTCATTTGAGCTGCTGATGCGACATCAAATTCATTCGAGCTTTATGGCTCATGAGCGCTTTCATCACTTTGATCGCTTTATTTTACATTTTAGTGCAAACGACTTGCTGATCGCCAATTTTGCTCATCCGTATAGCCCACTGTGATGTTCGATAGTCCGGCAGTTCTGTCGGTTTGTAAGTCGATACCACATACTATACATATGTATACATATATATTCATTTAGATTTGGTCAGTCTGTCGATCCGCCTGCCAGTCAGCCATGATTGTTGTTGTTTGCTTGTTATAGACACTCATCGTGTACACACGGGCATGGCGTGTAGATAATATTAATTCGACTTGTTTTTGTTGTTGCTGTTGTGGTTGTCGCTGAATTGTACTTTATTATTATTATTATTTTTTTTTTTTAACACACTACGCTGATAAAATAAAGAACAATATTAATATGAGTTTAAAAATAGATTTGCTCTTGTGTTGTCGTTGTTATTGGTGTTGTTGCTTTTCGTATTTTTTGCCGCAATTTACATTGCATCTACTTTGCCATGTGTATATGTTTTCTTANGAGTTTAAAAATAGATTTGCTCTTGTGTTGTCGTTGTTATTGGTGTTGTTTACATTGCATCTACTTTGCCATGTGTATATGTTTTCTTGCAGGTAGAGAGAGCTGAAAGAGTTCCATACTCAGAGAATGAGGAAAACCTGTAGGAGAGAGATGGAGCGCGAAATCGAAATTATCTGGTTGACAGATCTGACTTTTTAAGAGTCAAACATAACCATTGCTTTGAGCAGTGTTGCCGTGGCGTCATCAAAAAATGTGTCGTAAAAAAAACAAAAACTAGATCAAATGTATCTCTAATTTTGTTTTTAAGTATCTAAGTATCAAGTTAGAAAAAACTGTTAAAAAAATGCTATTTGGTTTCATACCACTGCTTTTAATTATTGTTAATAATCGAAAAATCATTAAATCACATTCATACACATACACATGTACATGAAGAAAAATATGTTGCATATAGTCTATCAAAATAGGGATATTGTTTTTAATCGTGTATAAAGACGAACAAATATGTATATAATGTACAGATTTCACAGAAACTTGAATACAAATACTTTAAACTATTAACTGTGACGGGTGAGACATTTAAATTGCTTTTCCTCAAACTTTAAGTAATTTCTCTTTAACCCTTAATTTGACAAGTTTCAAACTGTTAACATCTGAAGATATCAGTTTAATACGAAGCTAAGAAAGGATAAAACTTAATTATATAACTTACACATAAAATTTTCACTTTCCCAAGAGTGACGGGAGAGACAACGACGACACCCACTGCTCTAAATGGATGGTTTCGTTTGCCAATTTTAGACAAACCATGTACATTAGACTACATCACCAAAAAAAGTAGCGGTTTTTCCAACACATCTTAATTGTATTTTGAATGACGTTCGTTCATCCTACATTTTTCTTTCACCCTTTGAGTGATGTTATTTGCAAAGAAATAAAAAGGGTGAGAAAATATATTTCCAATGATACCTCACAAGTTTAAATCGAAAGAGTCTAGGTTCAGTTATTCAAGTTTTTCTTATACCAATCTTTGAAAAAAGTTAAAAAACAGCATCAAAAATCTCGTTATTCCGTTAAAAAAATTTGCAAATTACATGCAAATTTTTTAAGCCTAACCCGTTTTTTTATTTGAGGGGATTTGAAAAAAAAAAATCTTTAAGAAACTATTTTTATTCATAAAGAACTCCATTTTTGGAGGTATTTTCAAATCGGTCCAGCTCACGTAAATCTTAATATTTTTCCGAAATATTTTGGCGGACGTCTTAAAATATAATAGATTTTATAATTCCAATGGAAACACAGTACCGATTTTTGTTTGTATGGGGAGTGATACAGTCTAATGTACATATATCAAAATATTTCCTGCATAGCGGCTTTCATGAATGTTTGATGGACTTGGGAGAGCCTAGGATATTGACCAAAAATTTTCACACTTCACACAGATGTTTTTTTAGAGCATAATGAACCATATTTTTGTTATTACCAATCAAAATTCTAAAAAAGCGGATTTTCGGCCCACGCTACTCCATATCGAAACGTAAGACGTATTCTACGTCAAAAAAACATATTTTGTTGTGACGTCTAGGAGTGCTTCTTGAGCGCTGACAACTTTTCNGAAACGTAAGACGTATTCTACGTCAAAAAAACATATTTTGTTGTGACGTCCTAGACGTCCAATAAGCACTTCTTGAACGCTGACAACTTTTTCATAAACGTAGTTTTGCAATAACTAGGGCTCGGAATCTCATGCAAATGCATGTTTTTAATTGGCATCTTCAAATGGAAATGGTTAAGTTATCTTTACGAATCATGAAATTTCATGATGCATTGTTTGGAATATCTTGCAAAAAATACCTCTTTTTTGCATATTTATTGCGCATATCTTAGTATATTTTACAATGAATGCGTATGGTTTTTCATATATATTTTTTTTTTACAACTATTTAAATTTAGAGCGAAATCTCTTGACATAGAAATAACCTTTAATTTTTTCCCAAATATTCATCTGAATATCTTCTCGGATATCCAAGCGACCACTAAGGCATTCTCTTCTACCTCTGTTAGATTTCAATTAGCAGAGGAATGTACGAGATAGGCGGCCTATATCTCTGATCAATACAAAATTACCCTAATATGAGTCCCGAGACATAGGGACATTTACGGAAAGGAGGTAGCGGACGATACCTAAAAACGTACTGCAGTGTGCACAGGGTACCGGCCCATTGGGGTACATGCCGAAAGGATTGTATTGCCCTTCAACAGATTCTGTCGCAGTTGCGATGATCAACTTAAAAGAGACAGTCGAACACTTCCTGTGCGAGTGTCCAGCCCGCGCAGAGATAAGGCTTAAGACACTCGGCAAGCCATTCCTGTAGAATGTTTTAGTAGAGTTCAGCTGTAATCTACCTAAACTAAAGAAACATCCGTCTGAACCACTACTGTATCACAGATAGTCGTATTACGGCCGCGTTTATAGTCGTAGAGTCACCATGTTCAACGCAAGAAAAGTGAAAACCGCAGAACTCAAAGTGGCTGCTATAAATATTGTTATTATACATTGTTATTAAAAGCTTTTAATATTTGATAATGGGATAAACAGGACGTTTTTCAGAGGAGAATGGGATTTTCGGAGAATGGGATTCTATCCCCTTTGTCAATTATCAAAATTTGTACCACGTGGAAAATTTAAGTATCTCTCGAAATGAGCGAAAAAATAAAGTATCCTCCGAAAATTTGCACAAACACGTATCACTTTTGAAGTATATTCAACAAAACAGCAACACTGACTTTGAGGTGAATTTCCACATAAGCCTGTGCGTGCAATGAGTGAAATATCGTGAGGTTGCCCTTATAGAACTTGCAAGGGACTCTACGGCAATTCAAAGATCATGTATTGACCTTATGGAAAATCACTCAGGAAAACGCTGATTGTCTTCTNCATAAGCCTGTGCGTGCAATGAGTGAAATATCGTGAGGTTGCCCTTATAGGACTTGCAAGGGACTCTACGGCAATTCAAAGATCATGTATTGACCTTATGGAAAATCACTCAGGAAAACGCTGATTGTCTTCATTTGTCACCTCATTCTTTAACCTTTGTATGGATGGCAAATGCGAGTTTATCACTCGCCGCTTATGCTGCATTTTACTCCCTACTCCCTCTCTCACTCTCGTTCTTTACCAACTCAACCCTTTTTCTCCACGACGTTGCTCGCCTGCGCCAAACGCTTGTCATTCTCATATTCTGCCAGCTAAATACTCGCCCATATGTATGAGTCTCCACCGTAGATGGGGACCGTGGGGAACTGCGCGCTGCGCATGTAACTGAGCATCTGCTGAGCGCACTTACACAAATGTAGTAACACACACACACACACATGTATATATATATATATATACACCCACACAAAAACATTGATATGCAGCGAATTTTCTCCCCATCATTGTCTCGTCGTCGTCGTCGTTGTCAGCGTCGTCGTCAACGACGTTNATATATATATATATATATATATATATATATATATACACCCACACAAAAACATTAATATGCAGCGAATTTTCTCCCCATCATTGTCTCGTCGTCGTCGTCGTTGTCAGCGTCGTCGTCAACGACGTTGTTGCGTTACGTTGCGTTGCGAGCTGCCGGAGTACTACTGCTGCATACATTCAGTATTATTCTATTCGTCTGCGATAAAAGTTGCGAGTAAATGTTAGGTCTGTGTCTTGATAGATTTTCCTTTTTTTTCCCATTCGCGGTCTACTGGTGAATGTTGAAGTTTTTCAGCTCGATTTTTCTGCGGTCGCTGTGTGGTTTATATATGTAAATATCGATACGTCAGTTAGAC
This sequence comes from Rhagoletis zephyria, assembly GCF_001687245.7. Lineage (NCBI taxonomy): Eukaryota > Metazoa > Arthropoda > Insecta > Diptera > Tephritidae > Rhagoletis > Rhagoletis zephyria. The sequence continues at coordinate 63,314 of NW_016159598.1, forward strand.
GGTGGTCGGTTCAAACAGCTTCTCACAGCAGTTCTGTAAAGGCGTGGAGAAACGCGGCTGTGATACCGGAATCAGGAGAAAAAGGCAAATAAAAAATGAAAATCTCTGATTTTTTTTTGTAATAGTTATCAGCTCATGCAATCGCTTTTCTAGAAAAAGTTATAATTTTACAGTTAAATGGCAAAAATAGTGAATTTTAATAAGGAAATTAAAACAATAAATTATAGCGAAAATCTGCATGTCGCTTGCTCTGCCATGTGGATAAAAACTTTGCTGCCGATTTTTCGAAATTTTCTTATTTATCTATCGCCTCTTTGTAGGGGGCAAGAAATACGGAAAATTACGCAGTTGTGAATGCGGAAGAAAAACAACACTACGTGTATACAAAAATTCAAATTTTGAACAGCTGTAAATTTTCAAAGTAAAATTATTAAAATGTGTTAAATGAAAAGCGCTAAACTAAGTAAATAGCTAATTATTAATTTAAAAGCTGTAAAAATGACTATTAATAAAGTTGGTTTTTAAGCTAAAAACATAGGTAATACTATTTCCATATTAGAGTTAGAGGCCTTTAGAAGAATGTACTTTTTTCCTTCTATAAGCAGATACCTAAGTATTTAAATACTTACATATGTACGTGACTTATTAAATTCTGACACGTACTACAGTACATTTATAAAAAAAAAAATTAAAAAAAAGCTTCATTAAGTCCAAATTACGTAAATTTCACTTACTGTGCTCAGAAAAAATTCGTAGTAAATAATTTTTGCATGAAAATTGCTAAAAATCTGCTAAAACAGCTTAAAATATTTCAAAAGGGCAAAAGCGGACAATGAAAAAAATTGCATAAGTAATAAGGCCTAGAAACGAAAGAAAATCCAAAAGCGAAGCGCAATCAGTAAAAGCGATAACCGCCGGCTCAGCTTTTATCAGCTGACTGCTGAATATAGAACTCATTGCGCCTTTGTTTGTTCGGCTTTTGCACATTCTGCTTATAGAACATGATTAAAAGTGAGAGAAAATGAATAAATATAGAAAAAGTGGAAATGAGAAGTGAAATTAATCGGGCGCCTATGAATTTAGCGAGGGTTTGAGCGATTTTCAGTAGAAAATTTATAAAATTTATCATACACTATTTGAAAAAAATCTGCAAAACCACAGTAAAATATATTCTTTTTAAATAAATAAAATATTTTTTTAACACAGAAACACAGCAAAATATATTCCTTCTAAATAAATAAATTTATTTTTTTTTAATGAAATATTCTCCTGACAACATTTTTATAGAAATACATTCTTTTAAATTTCTTTTTTTCCAAAATTTACTTTAGCCCGATATGCGCGCTTCAAAAAATATGTATCAAAATAAAAGAATTCAAATTATATAAATTTATGCCAATTGCAACTTAGGTGCTCCTCCTCAATTGTTGAACGTAGCGTGTTAAATGTGTGTGTATAATTTTACTGATCAAACCGCAGTTGCCAACTACATACATAAGTACATAATTATTGACAGCAGTATTCGATGACTGATAACAAGTGAGCTGGCAACGTCGAATTTGTGTTCGCTGCTTATGCAAAGTGTAAGTAGAAAATAATAATATATGTATTCGTAATAGCTTATTGTAGACATATTTTATCTGCTTGATTTAAACCTTTGTCACTATTTTCTACATTGTTTTTTGTCATAATTTTTCTTGAAAAAAACCCGGAGACATCTGCTTTCAGTTTCATTTCGGCTTCGAACGCAAGATGGTTTTTATTAAAAACTTGTTCCAGGGAACTCGCATCTTGTTTCGAACCCGAGACTCACAGAATTATAGTCGCGTTGTGTACTCTATTCCACCTCAGATGGAGACGCTAGCGTGAGCCTGAACAAAAGTTTGATTGTATAGCAAATTCGATAGAATAGTTCCCTATAGGATACAAGTTTACCATAGGGGATATACTGTAGCTAGCTTCATGTACGTTTAAGGCGCTTTCAAGTGCAGAGTAAACAATGCGCCTACAAGGAGCACTCCACAGGATAGTGTGCTTTCGCCTCTTGGCTGCTCTTGATTTTAAATTAATTATTAGAAAACCTCATAGTAGGGAGAACAAAGTAAGTCGCTTACGTGGAGGACTTGGCTATACAGCCCGTGTCACCTCATCTTTATAAGTTTTAAAAATATATATTTTTACTATTTAACTTTAGTTATTTTTATAAAAAATAAAGTTTATTTCTCAGAGATTTAAACTTTTGCAATATTTAAAAAGCAAGTAATTTTGAAGCAAAAAAACCAAACCGACTTCAATTCTCATAAAAAAATTTTAGATTATCGTCGAATTCTTCATGATCCAATGATCGGATCTTGATAAAATTTGTATGCGACCAACTCGGAGGTACCATCTTTCCTTTAATAAAAGGATTATCGAAATCGGTTCACGTGGTCCAAAATTATCTGGAACATACGTAAAAAACAAAAAAAAAAATATTCCGTGGAATTGATAACCGCCTCCTTTTTTGAAGTCCGTTAAAAAATCAACAAAATTTTGTAAAAATTATGAGCTTTTAAATTAGTTTTTTTTTAATTTTTGGACGATTTTTTTATATGGAGGAAAATGAGCAGCACCTCCAACAAAAAAATTGCCAGAATTGACCTTTATAAAAAACTTTATTTGAAAAGATCTACATTTTTACGAAGGTTTGTTGATTTTTTTGTAATATTGCATTAAGTTTGAAACTTGAATTTATGGAATTTTCGATGAAGAATAAACCATATTTATTACAACAGATAACTAAAAACTAAGCAAAGAGAAGCCCAGCAGCGTCATATACCTACAAAGGGCATTCGGTAGGAACTGGTACTGACAAAACACATTATTTACGGTATGTGGAATACCATAGCCATCTGACCGATTATAACTTATAGAGCTCTAATTTGGTATAAGACATTGGATAGAAGTAGCAATCGGAAAATAATGGTAGGCAGTAGATTCTCGCATACCTCGGCATATTAGGAACTGAAGAGGGGGACGTAGCAGGATCAAGGCTGACTTAGAAATCGGCACTGGTCGTCAAGATTCCTACTAGAGAAAAGTATGATGCAGGCCTGCCACGGGGAAAGGATGGTATTACGGTATCATCTACGCCGATCGATCAAAGATCGAAAATAATTTGGCGCGGGTCTCTACCCAAAAGGCCTGAAGATAACTCAATCATATGCCTGAGGACTACAGTGTCTTTCAGTTAGGGACATTTACCATTGAGAAGGCTAGCAAGCTAATGAGTCCCTAAAGTCCCTATATACGCTGGCAGTTAAACGACATGGAACGCATCAAGAATTGTCTGATAATTATTATAACATCACACATAACTAGCATATTGAGTCACGTAAGCGTGGTCCTCTTCTGGGTACCTGGACATCGCAATATGGAAGGGAACGAAATAAGCAATGAGATGGCTAGAAACGTTTCGAAAGCGACGGTTAGCGGAGGAAGATAACTACATACAACCACCGATTTGTGATCTACTGAAAACCAGTATGCCTAATAAATCACCTATAGACCAACAGAGAGAACTGTGATGTCACTACGTCTTTATGCTTTATGGCCGAGGCTTTGTAAGAAAATAACTGAGGAGCCTTTCCATAGACAAATTCCCATTAAGAATTCAGTCAAACAGAACAATAGTTTCTTACTGACGAAATGGGCTACCTTATCATAAATTAAACTGCGCACTGTTCCTTTTTGGAAGAGACGGGTCCTAACCCGAAATATTATTTAACTCGGAAAGAGTTCTCATTAAAGGAGCATTTTTAGAGTAATTAGAGTTGGGTATTCCCACATAAAATATTGAAAAGTGGCTAAGGTTACGAATCGGGACATTAACCAACCGCGCGCTGTAAAGACACTTTGTAATACCCAGGGTTAAGTAATCCTCCTCCTCGCACTCAGAAAAGCTATTCATATTGGGTAATTATGGTTCCGATGGGAACTAAGAAAGCGTCATGTACGCGCTCCTCCTAATATTTGTTTTTAAATAATCCAAATTTTGTTTTTTAAATAATAAGGCAACACACCTATTCACATCAGCTAAGGTGAAATTCTAACCTAGATGCGCTATCATATTGTGTGTTTCCTCACTATCTGCATACTGGTTAAAGGAAATATTCTACATTGTTAGCCATAGACGAAAAGGAAAAATGCCGAAACCAGTAACGCAAATACAAAATTTCATACAAATTTCATTTCATCCATTCTTCTTTCTATAGTCCAATTTTAAACAGATGTCGCTGTTTTCAGAATACTGTGTAACAATCCTTTATAAGGTTAGATCTAGCTCATATTTATAAAATATACATAAGCTCAATCGCTAGATGGCGCCCGCTGTGCTGCGAGTTCTCTACTCTGCCGATTCCTTCTGTATTTATTAAGAGGAAAAAAAAGGTAATATAAATTGTTATTAATACATTATTATAATAACAGACTGGCGCCTACACGTACATATATATAGGTGTTTGGCCGGGCTTCTCCTCAGATTTGTGGCGTGCGCTTTGATGTTGTCACACAAAAAGGGAGGGACCTAGAGTTTTATGACGATTCCGAACGGCGATTGTATTTTTATGAGAAGCTGTTTTTCATGGCAGAAATACACTCAAAGGTTTGCCATTGCATGCCGAGGGGCGACCGCTACAAAAGTTACATACATGAAGATAGCTGTCGAGCTACATATAAGCAGTCTCAACAGTTTTACATAAATATAGACTAAACCAATAAACTTCTTACAGTCGTCTTACAAAAACAAGAAACCAAACGTGTTTTTATACTATAAATAGAAATATCTGTGATTCCCCAAAAAATTTTGAATTTTTTTGTATGTAGTTTTTTGTTTATTATTGTAAACTCAAGCCACTTAGCCGCTTTTTTGTGTTGTTCTTATTTTTTGTAACTCAATTATAAACCTATTTGTACACTTAACTTATGTATGTAGCTGTTGCCATTTAATTTTGCGTGCCAAACCAATTAAAAGTTACCATGAAAGTTTAAGCCTATTTGTTGGTAAATTTTTAAGAACTCAGAAATGAACATCTAATGGGACAACGAAATGTAAGTTTCCAACTAAAACTAAATATTCAATGGTAAGAATATAAAAAAAGTAAAATGCGAAACAGAAGTTAAAAAGTTAAAATAAACTACAAAATTGTGTACCAAAGATATTTGCTGTTTGTGTTAAAATATGTTTTTGGCTGATTTGGCTGGCAGATCGCGAGGAAGGCTGGCATCTGCATTATCTACACAAACATTTTAAGTTTTTCGCTTTTCTTTTTACTAACTTACAAATTAAGTATAACAGCATTTTGTTTAAATATTCAGTTGGCGACAAAATGATTTGTGCTATTAAGAACAAACGGAACATGGAAATTTGGTAGTAGGCGCATGTGTAGCTAAAATTGCGTACGCTTATTAGCGAGCGCTTAAATTTCTTGGGTTGAGTTTTAGAGATCTGCAATCGTCTGTAACGTTATTGTTTCGATGACTAGTTAAAGCTTCCCCAAAAATTGGGACTACCGGTCAGTTGATCCCCAAAAGCACATTCGACAGCCTTTGGTGTACCCAGGGCCAGAAAGGCAGTCTACCTAAGAGAATTCCTCAGATGGACCTTAGGTGAATGTGCGCGAATATAAATAGGGAAAAGACATTTCAGAAATTTGCAGCTTTTCTCTTTGTTTACAAAATTTGTATTATGTTTTTATGAAAATATAGCTTGCTATCTAAATAAAAACCATGTAAATCAAAATTTCAAACTTTGTAGAACGTTTATAAAAATTCGACGAATTTTAACAAATGTTCGTCAAAATTTGAAACTTATTACGTAAATCAAAATTTCAAACTTCGTAGGGCGCTTAAAAAATTCGACGAATTTTAACAAATGTTCGTCACAAATAAAAATAAAATAAAATAAAATAAAATAAAATAAAATAAAATAAAATAAAATAAAATAAAATAAAATAAAATAAAATAAAATAATGTTCAACAATTTTTTTTGAGCTTAAGGCCGTTTTTTAATGAAAACTTATTGTGGAAAAGCAACAATAATTTGAAAAAAATGGACAGCACACCTAAAAGTTTAACATTCTAATAACAGAAATATTAACAAAAACCAACAACCACATGTTGAAGTGAATTGCAGAGGAATAGCTGCGCTTCATTGTACTAGTTGGCTTAACAAGCGAAATAGTGGAAATAAGCAACAAGAATTAACAAGGCGAACTTGGCACAGTGCGTAGGCAACTGGCTGAGTCAGTGGGATCGTCGGCTCGAATCCTACTGAAAGAAGTCTGATGAGGAAATGTGGTGATTTCCGAAATAGCTATCACTTCTACTATTTTTTCAAATTATTGTTGCTTTTCCACAATAAGTTTTCATTAAAAAACGGCCTCAAGCTCAATAAAAATTCTCATTTTCGGAAACACCTTCCGACACTGACACTGAAGATGGCACAACGCTGAAACCGGTTTGTCTCCAAACCAAATTTGACAAGGGATGACGGAAAATCGTTCCACATTACATCAATAAATATTGTTGAATATAATTGTTATAAGGCCATAAAATAACAAAAACAAATAACTTTAGGACGAGCACACCTAAAAGTTAAACATTCTAATAATAGAAATATAGCCATCACTTCTACTATGTATCACTTAAACCTGAGGGTAAGTAAGTTTCAGTCGAATCTTCTTGGGATTTTAGAGTATTCAGAAACTGAATCAGTTAGACACCTCTGAAATTAATTGAAGCTCGTGATGCAGTAGCATTTCGTTCAATGACAACAGGCTCTATATTAAACCTGGCGTTGTATGCTGAAATGGAAATGGTTCTTAGTGCCCTCTGTTTATAAAGCCTAAGAGCCGATCGCTACGCATAATGTTTGAACTCCTACTTGTCCATGCCATCCCCTCTTCTCCTCACTGAGCTCGTTTTGCACTAGTTCATGTCTACTACATACAGATCGGTGCGAAATTTTAACAGCTACTATAGTAACGAGTAAGTTAAACGCTACTCGATAGCCAATCACAGCGCTGCCACGTTTTACTATTATCTATTTACATATTATAATTTAATTCTATTCTTGGCGGCATTTGTTTTTCTGCTTTCCTTTAATCACATAAAATTTTTACAAAATTTCACTCAACACCAACAACGTCGCCTTAGGCGCCATTTCGTATTCACGTCGCGCGAAAATTGGCATTTGTTAAATATAAGTATTTCTACAAACAGACACACGAGTGCATACTTACATATGTACATTAGAGTGGTCCAAAAATACATGTGAAAAAGTAGAGTCGGAATTTTAATGCCGCCATCCGCTAGGATTGTTCTGTACCGAAAAAATTATACCCCTATTCATTAATTTTGAAAAAAAAATGTTGTTGCTCAAAGCGCTCAAAGTTTTCTATGTATTGCATATGGAGGAAAAAACAACTTTTCATAGAAATAGTGTAGAATTCTTTAAATTCAATATTTTCGATCAAAAAACTTTGTTTCTATTCAGAAGACTCCCAATAATAATACCCAATTATTTCTTTAACCATTTTTTCGTGGTGATTTTATTTTATAGGTCCGCCAAAACCCCAAGAAAATGCAATGGGGGACCAATAAAAAATTCTTAGTATTAAAAAATTGTTAAATCAACAATTGGGTATTAATATTGGTAGTCTCCTGAAGAGAACCACAGTTTTCCGATCGTTGTTTTTTCTCCATATAAAATACATGGAAAACTTTGAGCGCTTTTAGAACTCCCCAAATATGTTTTGATTTAAAAATAAAAAAGTAGGGGTCACTCTAATGTACGCGGATATGCAAGTAGGTATGTTCATTTGTAAATGACAAAAAAAAAACATTCTTATTAGTAGCACGAAGTAAATTTAGTACACTTATAGCGGCGTACGTGTGTTTTGTGAATTTTCTCAGGCAGACAAAAAAAAGGGAAAATTGAAGCTACTATTGCGAATTGTTCGCGGCGGAGGTGCTCGTTGGTATGTACGTCACAAAGTCGAAACGGCGCGTCAGAATTGTAATTATAAGAACGGGCGCATTTTCAGCCGATTTTGTTTTTTGTCGACCGAAGGCGGAGAGGTGTCATCAAGAGTTAATTACTGGAGCTAACAGTATAATAGTTATCTGTACGTAAAATAGAATTATAATAGGGCGGGGTCCGTACATTATAGATGTTAAAGAAAATTAATATAGGCTTCTTCATTAAGCAACAAAAGCGATATCAAAATTTTTTCGAATTCTTGTCTGTCTGTATGTTTGTACCCGCATCACTTGAAAAATAATGCATGAAATTGAATGCAGTTTTCGCCGATGTAGTGCTAGCGGTCTAACTTAAAATATAAACGAAAAAAAATAGAGAGTTGCCACCTTTTTGAAAATTGCACTTTAAGTGAATTGATAAGATGAAGTAAATATTGCCTTGCGGCTGACAAACAAAAGAGGTTTAAGAAGGCTTACATTCGAAAATATTTTTGTGGAACGTTGCTACCTGTTTGAAGATTTTAATTTAATTTAATTGGTAAGATAATTTAAATATTGCAAAACTGGTATAAAACTAAAAAGGTTTAGGAAAGTTTATTGCCGAAAATATTTTTGAGGTTTGAAAAATTGTATTTAATTTAATTTAAATATATTCACAAAAAAATGAAGAGTGCTTCATAAATCGAAAGTTTGTTTGAAAATCTCAACTCATAAAGCATTCAATTCATAAACAGAAGTGTAAATAATTTGCCAGCTTTTGATTGAGTGCCTGCTGCAGAAGGCGTTTAAGGATTTTAAAACTTCATTTGTAGCACCCCTTCGTTTTTTTTTTCTTTTAGGTATTTGTTATATCATTACAAGTTTCAATTTTCTACTGCAACCAATAGAGGAGGGTGTGCTCAATGACCTCGAAATGCGCTACTGAAACCCTTTGAAACTGGCAAAAATATTCATGATTTTTTTGAAAAGCTAGTCTTGCCACGACAACTGAAGCTGTAATATTTTTGGAGCTTATTTAAATTTTAAATTGTCTTAGGTTGCATAACCAATTGTTAGGTTAACATATACATATATACATGTACAATATTTTTCTAGCCAGAGGCAAGAGGAAACATTTTGGAAGTTGTCCCCAAACCTATCTCGGAAATTTTTTTTGGGACCACTCTAATTTAAATAACTGGAAAACATCCAAATAAATACAAAATAAAAATACAATTTAAAAACCAATTGCCGTATTCAAATACGCGCAAAAATATTATCCAATTATTTAGTATAGTCGAAATCGCGCCACGCAGCTTCCGCCGCCGCTACTTCGATCGAATCGAAATTTTCGGTTTGTTATAAAAATAACTTCTGCAATTTGTTGCAAGTCAAGTAAAATATTTATTTATTTATTTATTTTTTCGTAAATTAAACACGTTTTTAATATGTTCATGTGCAAATATGTACATATGTGTGTGAAATTTTTGCCACCTCCAAAATACATTCTTCCTTTTTCCGTTTAGCTTTTGAAATTTTGCCAAATTTTGATTTGTTTTTATTTACGTTTTCAAATCGGTTTGTTGTACTTGCGATTCGCGAACGCTGCCACTACTAATAGCGCTATTTGCTTGTATATAAAATTTTGAAAATTTATTGCTAATATTATTTTTGCGTAGCGCGCATTATAATGTGTAAAACTTAAGGCAGGATGTTTTTAGATGTACTTAATTATCAGATAACATTGGCTACAGAAAACAAAAACCAAAATGCTGGAAAAGCAAGTACCGACACCTGAGTGGAAGATCGACACCTCTCGGCAGCCAGTTCGAAAACGCTCTATCTCAGAAAGCTTTTCAAGAACGCCCAATTTCAGAATTTAATTGCAGAAGCATCTCAGCATTCGGTTCAAACCGCCTTATCAGCTGCGGATTCAAAAACGCACATTTTCTCGGCACACTTTCGTCACAAGTCGAGATAGAGCGTTTTTGAACTGAATTCTGAGATAGGATGTTTTTCAATAAAATTATGAAATAGGGCGTTTTCTCGAACTGGCTGCCGAAATAGCAAATTTCTAAGCTTTCAAGTGTACAAAGAATAATAACGCGATCTTTCCCGGGGATACAACACATTCCTTAATATTCACAAAAATTAACAAAAAAAAAAACTCGTTGAAAACCGCTATTTTCGTTACATTTAAATTGAACGTTTGCTTAATAAAATTATTTAAAAAATGTACGCTTAAATACATTATTACCTTCTGTATGCGGAACCATCACTGCTTTTTAAGAATACAATGCAGAAATCAAAATATTAACTCAAAACCGTCACGATCTTTCTAGACAGCGAAAATTTATTTATAAGCAGCGTTTGAATATTCTGTTTCCGGTCAACGGTGTGCGTTCGCTGTTCAAGTTAGATAAGTGAGGGGTGACTGGGAAATGTTCTCTATCGGATGTGTGTAATTTTTCAAGTTTCTTTCAAAATGTTGTCAAATTGGTTTATGGCCGTCTAAATCGTTAAAATACCCCTACGTGCGACGGGTACACGCAAATGTTTTGTAACGATTCAAGACACGTGTTATGAAACAGATGCTGCCTTGAAGGTGACTTAAAAAATGATTGACTGGAGAGTTAAAAAATATAAATAAATAAATAGTAAAATAATTATTTACAAACTCAACGGAAAAGTACCCCAAACACGAGTAACTGTATATTTTAAACACGGCAAATATGTTTAATGCAAATTTTAGACGGCTATAATTTATTCTTTTTAACAAATTTTTTTTTAACATTTTACCACCAATATGCTAGACTTTTTTCACACTTCAGCCAACCAACCAACTAGCCAGTCAGCCATGCGTTTGTCAGCAGATGTGCTCAGCGTAGCAATCATACTTTACTTTAACCTTTTCTCATTGGAGGCTGGTGGTGATGCTTGGAAATTTCCAAAATTTATTTTAACAGTGAATTTGAAATTTCTATAATTTTTTATTATGTTGCTTAGGCATTTTTATGCAAATTTTTTCAAAGTCTCATGCACAGCTGGCAATTGTAGCGAAGTAAATGATAGCTTTGGGTTTTGGAAGCTAATTCATGTGATTGGTAAACTATTTGGAGAGCTTTCTAGTTGATTAATTGCACACCATCTTCGTCAGAAAGTGCAAAAGCGATTTCGCAGCACATGCTAATCATATGGGGAAGAGCGCCTTTACCTTAGGCTTTTTTTTAAGAAGANACAAAAGCTCTGTGTACATTTTTAGCGCATAATTTCAAAAACGTTTGCACTCAATGCAAATAAGCTCAATTATTGCTAATGAACTTTAATCATCGATTGTCATTAAAATTGCTGACTTTTCACGCACACTTACTCACATCTCTGAACAATTAATTTTCCAGCAGAGTTGAGGAAAAAATTGCAAACAAAATAACTACACTGCGTACACAGTTCACTGAATTCCATTGGGGGGACAGCAGTCTGAACTTCAGCTGAAATTTTGGTTTAAACAGTTAAGAGAGGCAGCGATTTTTAATGCGTTCAAGTGAATGGCTGTCAATTAAAGCACTGAATTATGCACACCTAATAGGCATTGATGGAGAGCCATATGCTACTTAGGCCGGATTAATTTTTATGGAAGATTTTTCCGACTACGCGCGTATGGGATTCTGCGTGTAATTCTAAGCAAATTTTCGGAAGAAACCATGGGTCTAAAATCAACTTGGACCTTTGCCAAAATGCGAAAATAGGCTTCTTAGCATTTTGCTGTAAATTTCGTGTAAAAACATGCTTTAAGGGTTTTTTGGTGTGATGAATCCATTTCCGAACTTATCTTTTACTTAAAACTTCCACCAAAGGCGGAACAGTGAAAAACAGTTGAAATTATTATTGCAATTCATTCCATAACACCCAAGCTATACAGCTGTCCTGCCGTACATATGCTGCTATCACGGCTATAGTAAAATTGAAGCAGAAAGAGAGTATATATAATATCTTTACATTAGGGCTGTGCGATTATTCGATTACTCGAGCAAGTTGGTTAATCAATTATTCGGTTAATCAATTACTCGAGTAATCAAGATTTTGATTACTCAAAACAATATTAATCGAGTTACTTGAAATATGATTACTCAAAAAAAATAATTTTGCTCGTTAAAGGAGTTTGCTTTGGAAAATGCTTATTTTCTTTTTTACATTCTGTATATGAAAAAAAATTTTCGTTTTAATTTTTGAAAACAGAAACGTTGTTTTCAAAGTATCAAGCAACTTTAACTACTTCCCAGCCAGCAAGAAAACGTACATTTTACGAACATTATGTTTTACGAGGGATTCTCGAATCGCCAAAAAGTTAGAGAAAAGCTCGTAAACGATAAAACAAAAAAAATATAATAGAAAGAGGCTTGTAGTAATTTGTCAGCACAAGAAAAAATTTTAGTTTTGTTGACAATTTTTCTTCAATCACAATATTTTAAAAGTAAGTAGTTTGTTAAATATTCAATTTAAGAAAATTATTAAGTATGTGAGTTATTGGCAGACTGGTGCAAACGAAAAGGACGATCTACCACTTTCTTTTGTAATTAAACTTCGTGTAAGTAGCTACTACCATCGGCGTAGCCAGAATGAAATTTAGGGGGGGGGGGCTCGACCCTATTAAGCTGGCATTTCAGGGTACTATTATATATATATATAAGGAAAATTTTAAAGTTAGGGGGGGGGGCTCGAGCACCCCCCTGCCCCTACCTGGCTACGCCCATGGCTACTACATATGTAATTCAAAAATACAAATTAATTTAACGAGTTTTGCAATTCTTTCACAGGCTGCGCGGAGCAACACTAAAGGATTTAAACGTTTAATTCCCCTATAGCGCTATTGGTTTGGCAACGACTGCGGCAATAAGAAGTACGGATAATAATATTATTTATTACCACTTTTTACTTAATTAAATTTTCCGATTTCCAATGGAGTTTAATCTTTCACTTTATTTTCTTAGGTGCTTTTCGTCGAAAATTTAACTCCGACAAAGAAGTTTTTATTTCCGTTTCAAAGAAGCACTTCCAATATGCACACAACCGGCAAAAAAATTCGCGCCTATCTGCAAAAAAAATAAAAAATAAATTCAGCTACTTTATAATATATGTATATTAAACCCCTCTAATTTAATTGTTAATTTGTTAATAGATAGTTTGTTAATATTTATTTATCTGAAAATATCTTCACATATACAGTATTGGCCAATACAATAGCACCCCCATTTCAAAGTCATATTGTTTGCCACTCATGCTTATTTTTTTATTTTTAAGAATTTTCAATTAAAATACGGTTCATTCTCTCACAAAACTCACATAACCTCAAGTTTAAAACTTTTTAAAAGACCGCAAAAANATTGCAAATTAGTATGCAAATTTATTGAATATTCCTTAGTTTTGCACAAAGTTTACTTTTACATTTTTTGGTGTAGAATGCACTATATTTTCATGAAAAATTGTCAAAAATAAATTAGAATAAATAACTTTGCATATATTGTGAAAAATTCACTGTGCCAATACTTTTGTTCGTCACTGTATGTATGTACTTGGGATATATTTTTGGGTGTGAAAGCGCCGATGGCATTTGCTAGAATTTTCATTCGAATTTTAATTTCTACTTGCAGAGATTTGTTGTTTCTCTGAAATCGTTATGACATTTTCCAATAATCACGCACGTACAAATTTGGTGTTTGTGCATTGCAGCTTTCTATGTAGTAATTTAAAGAGAATAACTTAAAAATTTAAATAAATTTATTTCTGCTGGTAATGGTAGCATCACTGAATATTGTTTCCAGTCTCGACATTTTTGCTAGAAAATGCCAGAAACTCCATGTATGATTTTGTTTTCGATTTTATGGTTTTGATTTGCTGATTTTAATTGAGGTACATTTCAAAAAAATCTTTCAAGAATACGCGCAGCTCAACAGTTTAATAAATTGTCTGCTATTTCTGCAACATTTTGTTAAGAAAGCAGCGCTAAGTTAACTTCTACTGTGGTATTATGTTGTTGTGGTAAGGGAACAAAGGTTTGCTTACCTCTACGATGTTAGTTTGTAAAGAAAACAAATGTCTGAATATTATTTCTTTAGTATTCTGTTAAGAGAACAGGTAGTGGTTTACTCATACCAAAGCATTCGCTTAGTTGAAGAAAAGCTTTCTAACTTTAACTGTAGTAATGTGTTAAGACAACAGAGGCCTATTAACTTCTGCTCTATCCTGTGAACTTCTATTGTTGTATTCTAAATTAAGAAAATAGAAGCCTGAAGCGAGACAACTAGATAGAGTGAGTACTCTCGCTTCACAGAGCAGATTAAGAATAATTCGTAACGTATACGCATCGTTGCACCACATTAGTAACCTCCACGTATAGCTCATTTGCTGCAATAGTGTCATAACTAAAAAAAAAATTATACGTTTAGTGAAGTATGTAGCAATGACCGCCACATCTTCTTTTATATTGCGTAAAAATTACATAGCTGTAACGATTAACAATAGCTCTTTAGAAGAAAATGGTAAGTTTTATCAATTTTTTTTTAAATTAATTATTGCTAAATAAGTTAAAGATTTAAAAAAGTAAAATTTTTTTAATGATTGGCATATGGTTTCCCACGTTTCTGCAAAAAAAAAAATATTTAACCCTTGTCGACCGTAGGGTATGAAGGGGCCACTTTTTCTTTTATGGTTTTATTAAAATAATTTAAATGCATTTTTTTTTTTAAATTCGTATTTCTTATTTATTAGGGCCATTTTTAAGGTTGGTATTTTGAAAAATGTTGCCAAATTTTACAAATTTCAGTTTTAAACCGAAACATTTTAGTGTTCGTGTTATAAAAAGACAACAAATTATAACTAAACATAAAAGCAGCAAACCTTACAGTAACAGAATTGTAAAATCGTCGAATTTTGACGCTGTTAGCACGACGGAGTTTTGTTGTCTATTCTCTTCTAAAGTCTTCGTGCGTTTACACCAGGGGAGCTCAACAAATTTAAGCTACTGAGCCAAACGTCAACAACGTCAATACCCATTACAACAACATCTTCTGGTAATTGCAAAAAATACAGACAAGCTATGATAACCAATGATACAAATATCGTCGTTTAAAAAACAAAACCGCGTATCGTCATTCGCCAAACAAAGAGAAAAATTCAGTGTAATAAAAGTACTCAATTCAGTTGAACAACAAACTTCTGCATTTCTTAAATTCTATTATAGATGATTCAGTTTTTTGAAAAGTTATGTTATGTAAAAGACTTAGATGGGTTTTCCAACCCATTAAAAATCTAAAAATATAAGACTGAATGTTATCTTCATATTACATGCTGCGCTTATTTGAGATGTGAGCTACCTACCACTAAGAATATTGCAAGACTGGTAAACTTCAAGCTCAATTGAAGAAAGTGATGTTTCAATGTCTTCCTCAGAATCGTTTAAATCTTTCATTATTGCTTTAGATGAGGATGGTAGTCCGAATTCACCACAGCAGCACCGTTTTCGCTCTCTACCCAAACTTTGGAAATATCGCAGTTCTTTAGCGAAGTTGGTTCTGAAAGCTGGCGCAGATTAAATTTGATTCATGTTCAAAGGCACAGTTCCACCTACAATTACATATAGCACATATAGACAATCCATGACAATCACAATAGTTCTACTCCACGGAATCAGGTTATGAAAATAGCTCGATTTATTTTATTTTACATACCTTTATCAATATTTTTCATACATATTAAAGTACTAGTTTAATTTGAATATTTCGGAAATAATTAGCACTTGCACTTTCAACAAAGTTTCGGCGCGTAAAGTGTCACACAAAACAGAAATAAAAACACTGATTTTGGCAACATGCTGATAGAAAAAGAGTGGCCATCTGACACGTTTTTTATAACTTTTTTAGCAACTCTAACAATTAGTAATTACACCCCATAGGAAACTAAAAGTTTAAAAATTCAACTCTCTCCTCTAAATTGGAACTTTTGACCATAGTTCATAGCAGCGTATATAAACTGTAAAATTTAAAAACTCTTGCAGCAAATGAGCGATATACATATGTACATATATGTACATATGAACATCACAACAGGCAGCAAATTCGTTAGCTGTTGGCACGCGCTGGCGTATACGTAACTAATATGCCCGTTTATGGTTACATAGATTTTTATTCATTTGCTACGCAGCAGAAGCTTAATTCCACCACATCAGCGCTTTTGTGTGGCAAACTTAATCGATGTAATTATCACAAAGTTGGCTGCACAGAAGAAGTTTTGTTACAAGATTAATTTTGTTGATATGCGCTGGGTACACTGTGTGATGGGCAGAAGTGTGTTTCGAGGGATTAGTGACGATTTTGTTTTATATTGGTATGTAAGTTTTTACTTAGGCAAAACAAAAAGCCTTTGCCATCGCTCAAAGGAAGACTAAATGTGTTCAGGTGAAACGATATCGCTGCTGTTAAACGTACGTATGTGTTTGCATTAATACATATTGTTACCTTAATTCATATAGGCCCTAGCCAACACTTTTTTCGCAACTGCATTTTTCACAAATTTTGGTAGGAGGTATTAAAGTACACCTTCAACAAAAATTCTAAAGTGCTAGTGCCAAAAACAACGGCGTTACATGCCACTTTTTAAAAAACCCTACCTGTTTTTCATACTCCTTTTAACCGACTTACATTTGTATATGAGAATTGCAGTCGGTTTTGTTTTTTTTTTGCTTAAAAATTACTTGCCTAATTATTTTTTGCTTCTCCTATAAAATAAAAGAACATTTGTTGGTTAGGACCTTTGTGAATTAAGGTAACGACATACATATTTACATACATACTTATATGTAAGTAATAATATGCAAAATTTTCTAAGCACTTAATGCTGTTCTTGTGCTGCAACTCTCAAGTGCCATTTGGAGTGGCACGAGCAAGTGCTGAGAGGGCTTCCCAACTGCACTTAAATGGCGCGTAACGCTACTTAGCTTACTACACGTGATGGACAATAAATCTACTGCCGTTCATACAGACTGGTACACCTCAACTTGCACTTGGCTTGAGTGCTTGCAAAACAAACAAACAAATAAACATAAAGCTACTGCTCCTCACCCTTACTTGTGCAATTTTATAGCTGTATTCAATTTACAATGGCATTGTCTTACTCTCTCTTCGTGTCGCCATTCAAATAACTCAACAATTGACCACCGTCAAGTCATTGCTGTTAGCCAGCCTCTGAGTCCTATTCAGCAAGAAGGCCGATCGATGCAGCATTTCAGTGTCCGATTATTTGCTGTTACAGCACACTTATAAGGATAAGAATGGTACTTGATTGTTTATTTGAATTATCAGCCATGGCACTATTGTTACACAAATTGCCGGTTGACTGCTTAAGTGGGGCAAGAAAAGTTGCATAAATTACAAAATTGCGTACAGATATGCATTTACATGCATACATACATACATGCACATGTGAGTGGGCACAACTTCCAAGTATGTATTTATGACTGGTGTGCTTCGAGGAGAACTACTCAGAGAAAATGATTGATTACACTGGTTTACAGCAAAAAAAAAGTTCTATAGATGCCACTATCCAATTCCTATGTAGAATTGCTCGGGGATTCCGAAAATCGGGATAGTTTTTTTTTTTCAGTTGATAACCATTCGATATATTTGCAATTTACCGTTATTCAGCTTAAAAAAATTGTCGCTTCACTTAAATACGTATATCTTACGAACCAGTTGAATACTCGTAATAGGAGATACGGAAAATGAAAGCAAATAAAATTCTCCATAAACCGTATATGATATGATTAGTGAAAATTTAGATAGAAAATTTTTACAAATTTAATAAGGGGTATTTTCTAATTCTCTAATGATTTTTTAAGTGAAATTCTTAATAAGAACAAACATTTTTTCATAAATGGAAACAAATTTTATAAACTTCTTAACAAAAAAAACAACTTATACCAACGTAGTTCATTCTATTTATTACTTCATTCCTTTATTATTCATTCATTCCTTCATTCTATTTATAAAATGACAAATGTTTGGCATGTAGCTGTCACAGAGGTGACAAAATACACAAGTAA
>NW_016159599.1:0-9430 GCF_001687245.7 Rhagoletis zephyria
AAAAGCGTTGTATATTAAAAAGTTTTTTTTATATTATTTATTTACTTTTATCTATTAATTGTTTGTAATTCTTTATGTTGAGCATTTTTTTAAATAAATAAAAATCGACGCAATTTTCTAGCGTTTTAAAATTTGCTGGATAAACGTATACGTATCTTTAAATTACTAAGTGCATTCGCATATCATATGCACATTAGACTGCATCACCAAAAAATGTTGCGGTTTTTCCACCAGGATTACAAAATGTATTATATTTTAAGACGTCCACCAAAATATTTCGGAAAAATATTAAGATATAAGTGAGCTGGACCGATTTGAAGATACCTCCAAAAATGTAGTTTTTTTATGAATAAAAATTGTTTCTTAAAGAACTTTTTGAAAAAAGTTCCCTCAGATGACAAAACAGATTAAGCTTAAAAAATCTGCATAAAATTATTTAAAAATCTTTTCAACGGAATCGTAAGAATGAGATTTTTGATGCTTTTTTTTACTTTTTTCAAAGGTTTTTTTTTCAAAGATTGATTTACGAAAAACTTGAATAACTGGGCCAAAACTATTCTGATTTAGATTTATGGGGTGTCAGTTGAAAGGTATTTTCACACTGTTTTTATTTCTGTCCAAAAAAAGGCCATTCGTGTCCCAATATTTTTTTTTTAAATACCAACACATCTTAGTTCAACTTTGAATGACGTTCCTTCATCCTACCTTTTTCTCTTTCATCCTTTGAATGAGTTTATTATTAAAGAAATAAAAAGGTAGAGAAAATACCTTTCCAATGACACCTCTTAAGTCTAAATCGGAAGAGTTTAGGTTCAGTTATTCAAGTTTTTCTTATACCAATCTTTAAAAAAAAGTTAAAAAACAGCATCAAAAATCTCATCATTACGATTACGTTCATATTTTTATTTATTTTTTTTTATATTTTTCTGCAAATTTTTTAAGCTTAAGCCTTTTGTCATTTGAAGGGACTTTTTCAAAAAAAATCTTTAAGAAACAATTTTTATTCATAAGAAACTCCATTTTTGGAGGTATTTTCAAATCGGTCCAGTTCACTTAAATCTTAATACTTTTCAGAAATATTTTGGTGGAAGTCTTAAAATATAATATATTTATATTATATTTTATAATTCCAATGGAAAAATAGTATAACGATGTCTAATGCACATATATGTACATGGTGTCCTAAACCTCCCGTCCATCCCCTCTAAAATGGAAAATGTTTTTTATTGAAAGCTGAAAAATTTTTACCTACGAAATCGGGGATGCTCTATCTTTCGGTGGTATTATCGACTTCCGGTTTCCACCGGAAATGGGTTAAACTGACCGGAAGTTCATTTTTTCAAATTATATATGGGTATTTCCATACGTCGCATACGTGACAGTCGTGCGATTCAATGTGATACAAAAAAGGAATACCATTTGTTTTCTTTAACTTTTTTGGGTCATTGTACAGCACATAATTAGCTCTATATTTAACCGAAAAATGAAAACAATCGAACTGCTTGGTCCTGAAATATAAGCATTTAAAGAGAGTGTCGGTACGTGACAAAAAACGGAAGCTGATTTTTTCTTTTCTTACAAAATTGCAGAACTCTGCGAATTGTGGATAGCTATTTTCATGAAACTTATTTTAATATGATTTGGAGAAATTCTAGTTGTTATTAGAGTTTTTTGAATTAATGCAACTTGTTTTAATTTTCTTTTACAACCCCAAGTGTGAAACGCCACGTGACGTGGCGTCACGTGACATAAATTTCCATCGTTATATTTTTGTTAATATTGCTTTTAAATGAATTTTTAACGCAAGTAAAACATGGATTTTATGTAGAATATACTTTATATTTTGACTTCAGCGCCAATTCAGGGTCAATTTGTTGGAAATCTATGATTTATTACGTTTCAACCAGTGATGGGCACACCTAAATACTTTTGTGCTTAAAGTAAAACTTTGGGTACTAAATACACAAATACTTTGTATTTTGAGATGACTAAATATTCAAGTAAAAAGAACTTAGGTATTTAGGAGCTGCTAAATACTCAAGTACTATTTACTTAGGTATTTAGCTGCTGCTAAAGGAGCTGCTAAATATCCAAGGAAACAATACTTAGGTATTTAGGTGGTGCTAAATACTCAAGTAAAAAGTATTTAGGTATTTAGGAGCTATTAGATATTAAAGTAAGAAAAACTTGAGTATTTAGGAGCTGCTAGATACCAAAGTACAAAAATGAAAGTATTTAGCAGGCGCTAAATACTCTGGTCCAAAGTACTCTGGTACCTTGGGGATGTAAAATACTTTCACTAAAGTACCAAGGTATTTAGTCGATGGCTAAATATTATCAAACTAAAAACTGTATAATTTAGGAGAAATTTAGAGATTTAACACCTCACCTTACACTCACTTCACCTCTCCTCAAATTAACTCACCACATACAATCTCACCACACCTCACCTAAACTCACCACGCTTCCTACTGGTACACCAAAATCCGCCAAATCTTAACTCACCACAGTTGAACTCATCACACCCGTTCTCACCACACCTCAATTTGGGAACTGTTGCGGGATTTGAGAGATTCTTCAGACTAAATCAGGATTTTCAAGACTATTTCGGGGTTTTCAGGACTATTTTGGGATTTTCGAAGCTACTTCGTAATTCATTAGGGATTCCCGGAAACTTTGTTTGCGAATTTCGGGATTCTCGGAACTAATATCGGGGTTTTCGAAACGACTTTCAAAATATTTGGGGATTTTTGGAACTAGTTTCGGGATTTTTGGCACTTTCGAGATTCTCGGAGTTAATAGCGGGACTTTCGGGAATATTTCGGAATTCTCAGAATTTTTGGGACTCCTGAACTATTTTTGGATTTTTAGGACTAATTTCTAGTTTTTGGGACGACTCTGACCAGGTGTTACAGATGCCTGGATTTTGGTTATCAAGCGAGAGTCTGCACAAATGAAGACCGCAGTGGTTGCTGTTTTAAGTGCGGCGAGAAAGGCCATAATGCCAAGCAATGCAACAGTGTACCCTCACGCGTGCTGTGTAAAACAAGTGGGCAGATAAATAAGAGCCAAATTGCTGGTGGCAAGCAGTGTCCATTCTTTCAGCGTGCGTTAAAAACAAGAGCAAAGATATGAAGTTGCTGCAGCTAAACTTAAACCACTGCGAAGCTGCCCAGCAGGTGCTCTGTCAGACAATTACTGAGGAAAGCGTTGATGTAGCAATTCTAAGTGAACAGTACAAGAAACCTAACCAAGTTACTTGGATCCCTGATCATAAAAAGAAGGCCGCGATATGGGTTTGCGGAAAAAAGGCATTAGTGGCAAACCTAGCAGTCATGAGTTTTTTGTTAAAACAAAGATCGACGGGATATATATTTACAGCTGCTATGCACCACCGAGCCTCAGTCAGCAGGAATTTGAATTGTTACTAGACAGACTTGTGCAAGATGCCACGATGTATTCTCCAAAAGTAATAGCTGGAGATTTCAATGCTTGGGCTTTAGAATGTGGCAGCAGTAGAGCAAATAATCGAGGTCATGCCTTGCTAAGAGCATTTTCTTCACTGGACCTGCTTCTGTTGAATACAGGCAACAGAAACACGTTTGAGAAAAACGGCAGAGGCTCCATTTCGACTTAGCTTTCTGTAGTCAGTCGCTGACAACAAAAGCCACGTGGAAGCTAAGCGATAGGTATACGCACAGCGACCACTTTTCTATAATAATTGAAATAAAAACTACAATTACAGTGTCGCGTCAAAACGTCCAAAGTGATCTAAGTAGTTGGTGCACAACATCAAATGATATAAATATGTTTAAATTAGTAATTAGCGAAATAAGCAGCGTTATGAATATGCGGGGGAATGCCGAAATCCTCTCAGAAGCTNTTGAAATAAAAACTACAATTACAGTGTCGCGTCAAAACGTCCAAAGTGATCTAAGTAGTTGGTGCACAACATCAAATGATATAAATATGTTTAAATTAGTAATTAGCGAAATAAGCAGCGTTATGAATATGCGGGGGAATGCCGAAATCCTCTCAGAAGCTCTCACTAAAGGTCTTATCAAGGCATGCGATTCTTCTATGAGTAGAAAGGTCCGCAGGAACGACCGAAGACCCGTATACTGGTGGACGGTGAAATAGCGTCGTTACGGTCACAATTCAATAAAGCTAGAAGAAAATTCCAAAGAATAAGGTCGGATGAACTAAGGGATAGTTTTAAATTATTGCGAAAGAAATTAAAAGATGCTATAAAAACTAGCAAAAGAGATGGTTTCAAGGAACTTTGTAATGAAATTGATGAGTATGCTTGGGGCGGTGCCTATAAAGTGGTAATGAAAAAGTTCAAAGTTAGGCAAATGCAGATGCCAACATGCCCGATGTTGCTTAAAGAAGTAGTAGAGACTCTTTTTCCGCGGACGGATCCCCAAACATTGCCAGCGCCAATAGATGCTATGGCAAATGCCTGTGTTCCTCCTGTAAAGAAGGAGGAAATTGAAAGTGCGGCCAAACGATTCAAAAACAACAAGGCTCCCGGTCCTGATGGTATCCCAAATATTGCCATTAAAGCGGCAGTGGATACAATCCCATCAGCATTTTCGGAAGTTTTTAATAGATGCCTTCAAGACGGTATATTTCCGAAAAGATGGAAAAGGCAGAGGCTGGTCCTACTCCCAAAGATTGGCAAACCACAGGGGGAACCTAGCTCTTATAGACCCCTGTGCATGATTGATGCTTTAGGTAAGTTGTTGGAGCGTATCATCTGTGACCGTCTATGGGAGCATATTGATTCTACGCATTGTTTGTCTGATGCACAGTATGGTTTTCGAAAAGGTAGGTCAACAGTCGACGCAATACGTAGAGTCACTGACATAGCCGAAGAAGCAATAAAACGTAAACGCTGGAAAAACTGCTCAAAAGAATACTGCGCGGTAGTAACCCTAGATGTTAAGAATGCGTTCAACTCACTAGGCTGGCCGCACATTATTAGTGCGCTGAACGCGATCAGCACCCCGGGATATTTGATAAACGTAATAAGTAGCTATCTATGTAATAGAGTTCTTTATTATAGTACTGATGCAGGTACGAAGGATTAGGTCGTTACCAGAGGTGTTCCTCAAGGTTCCGTCCTCGGTCCGTTGCTTTGGATCATTGCTTACGATGGAGTCTTACGCCTCCCTATTCCAAAAGGTGTTAAAATAATTGGCTATGCTGATGATATTGCGCTAGTTGTCGTAGCGAAAGATTTTAAGGGCGTACAGATGGCCACCTCAAGTACTGCTAGCTTGGTCGACGAATGGCTTAAGGACAATGGCTTGCAGCTAGCTATCCAGAAAACTGAAGGTGTACTTATAACAAGCAGGAAGAAGAAAGAAAGTACGACTTTGAATGTAAATGGGTATGTATTTGAGACGATCCCAGCAGTAAGATGCCTAGGTGTGATGATAGACGCTAGGTTGTCATACAAAATACACATTGAAACGGTTAGTAAGAAAGCGGCTACAGTCCACAGTTCGTTAGCTAGGTTAATGGCAAATGTAGGAGGTCCTAGTCAGAATCGAAGGAAACTCTTGAGTAAAGTAACACAATCGGTTGTTATGTATGCGGCCCCTGTTTGGGGACACGCACTCAAACATAAATCGTACGCTAATAAATTAAACTCGATTTTCCGGCTTAGTGCCCTACGTATATGTAGTGCTTTCCGGACAGTTTCGCATGATGCCGCCAGTGTGATTGCCGTTGATCTAATGGCTAGCGAGATCCAGCGCACCTACTTGACCTCCCTATCCAAAGGCAGAGCCCTCTCTAAGCACGAGATCGCGGCCGAACGCCAAAAAAGCCTCGTCCAATGGCAACAACGGTGGGAAGCGTCTTCGTCAGGTCGCTGGACATTCAGACTCATCCCGAGTATCGAAGCCTGGCTGAGCAGATCACATGGCGAAGTAGATTTTTATATGACCCAACTGTTTAGTGGGCATGGCTGTTTCAGACAGTACTTGTGCAAGTATGGTCATGATGACACAATGGCGTGTGGTTCATGAGGAAATGTACTGGAAACTGCAGAGCATACATTCTTTGCATGCCCTTCTTTTTCCGCTAAAAGAAACAAATTAAAAGATTTGGTTCTGACTAGTCCGAATCCTGAAAACTTGCTATCATACATGATAAATGACATTAAGGTCTGGGACGGAGTGAAATCTGTCAGTAAAGAAATAATGACTGAGCTTAGAGCAAGGGAACAACGCCGCCGGATAGAGAGAGGCTTTAATCAGTGAAATAAATGAAGTAATTGGCATTAATTGTGTTTCACTCTTGTTTTTTACTCCACAGGAGATCTCTTCACGAAGCACAGACGACAAAACGCTCCTGAACGCCTTATCACAAATGTGGATGGGGGAATAATCTAATCTAAAGAAATTCATATAAATATATACCTGACCCAAGGTTTGTTCTATGGTTATTAACATTTTTTATTGAAATATTTTTCTTAAATAGCTGTGACAAATTTCAGGACGTTAGTGGTTTCAGAGATAAGCAATATGAGAATTTTAGTTTTTATGGGCGGTGCCACGACTCCTTTTCCAAAATCTACCACTTTTCGCCGTTAGAACGGTATTGACAACATATGTTGCTGTGTAAAATTTTAGGACGTTAGCATAGGTGGTCACAGAAATAAGCGATATGAGAATTTCAGTTTGTATGGGCGGTACCGCGCCACCCTTTCAAAAATCGACCACTCTTCGCCGTAAGTACGGTATTGACAACATATATTGCTGTGTCAAATTTCGGTACGTTAACATAAGAGGTTCCCGATATAAGGGATATGATAATTTCAGTTTGTATGGGAAGTGCCACGCCCACTTTCCCAGTAGCCTTTCCCATTTTTCACCGGTATTTACAATCTATGCATCTGCGCTAAGTTTCAGTTCACCAGCATAATCGGATTTAGAGATATAGTGGTTTTCGTATTTTAGTCTATATGTCAGATGCCACGCCTCCTATGCATCGGTGTTAACATTTGTGGATTAAAGGAAGTTGTATCCTTTAAATCGGTATATGTTTCATTGGAATCGAGCAAAGCGTGCCTTAAAAAAAAATGATTGCAAAATTTTCTTGTGGCGTATTTATATATAGACCAGCCAATGCCCGCTTGCTTCGCGGCGCCTAATAAGATCTTTTGCGTTGGCCAATACAAAAACAGGGTTTAAAACCAAAATTGGTCTGTAAAGTAAAATTAATTAATTTAAATTGAAACGAATAAGGAGCAGAATCCTCCTCACACACAGGCCAAGAACAGTGACGCTGTGATACCATATGGAATACTAATCCCTTTCGATGTCATGAGTTTTACCGATGGTCTTATTTGTACCAGGGTTGTTGCGAATATTCGCATTCGCAACCGCGGAGCTTTCGCATTCGCTTTCGCATTCGCAATAATCAATGCGGATCTTTTGCGAATGCGAATATTGAAGGGACCGAAAGTAACAGTTATTTGCTTTACGAGTTAAACTTAGCCAAATATTTTTTATTCCCAACTAAAAGTCCTTTCCGGACAATAAACAAACCGCTTATCCAAGTTAAACAAGTTTGGTATCAAATGAAAGAGGACTTAAATAGCTTTAAAACTGAAATGTCTAAACAAGCAAAGTCACCTATTGAAAAATCTTATAAATATTATAAATGGGTGTTTCCAGCGGAAGGTCCACCACGACAAAAAAAAATAAAAGTTTTATATCTAACGTATTTACGGGCCGATTTGTCTGCGTTTTAAAATATATACTGGCTATGTAAGTAGAATCATGTTTGCATAAAATGGTCTTCCTAAGTGGTGCCAAGGTCGAGATATTTCGAAAAACCGTATTTATGGTCCGATTTGGTTCGAATTTAGCGTATGTGGTTGAAACATAATAAATCATAGATTTCTAATAAATTGACCCTGAATTGGCGCTGAAGTCAAAACATAAAGTATATTCTACATAAAATACATTTTTTATTTGCGTTGAAAATTCATTTAAAAGCAATATTAACAAAAATATAACGATGGAAATTTATGTCACGTGACGCCACGTCACGTCACGTTTCACACTTGGGGTTGTAAAAGAGAATTGAAACAATTTGCATTAATTCAAAAAACTCTAAAAACAACTAAATTTGCTCCAAATCATATTAAAATAAGTTTTATGAAAATACCCATCCACAATTCGCAGAGTTTTGCGATTTTGTAAGAAAAGAAAAAATCAACTTCCATTTTTTGTCACGTAACGACACTCTTTTAAATGCTTATATTTCAGGACCAAGCAGTTCGATTGATTTCATTTTTCGGTTAAATATAGAGCTAATTATGTGCTATACAATGGCCCAAAAAAGTTAAAGAAAACGAATGGTTTTCCTTTTTTGTATCACATTGAAATCGTACGACTGTCACGTGCGCCACCATAGGAATGCCCCAATGTGAAATTTTGTATGTTTGGATGTTTGGGAAATCATCAATCGGAAACGACTACTCGGATTTGCATGAAATTTTGTACGCAGATAGCTTATGGGCCAGATTACTTAATAGGCTATTTTTTGCGGGAACGACTAAACGGATTTGCATGAAGTTTTGCACACAGATAGCTTATGACCTAGGTTAGAAAGGTGGCTACTTTTTGCCAACTGTTAGAAATGTTTCATTTAATTAATACGCGGAAATGAGTGAACTGATTTGCAGGGAAGTTTTCACACAGATAGCCTATGAGCTAGGTTGAAAAATAGGCTACTTTTTTAAGAGTTACCACCTGCTAAAAAAGTTTAATTAATTATATTTCGCAAGCAGATAGCTTATGACCTACAGTGGAAAATAGGGTAATCTTTTGGAAGAGTTGCCACCTGTTAAAAAAGTTTAATTAAATTAATACGCGGAAACGACTAAACGGATTTGCATGAAATTTTGCACACAGATAGCTTATGACCTAGGTTAGAAAGTAGGCTACTTTTTTTAAGAGTTGCCAACTGTTAGAAATGTTTCATTTAATTAATACGCGGAAATGAGTGAAGTGATTTGCAGGGAAGTTTTCACGCAGATAGCCTATGAGCTAGGTTGAAAAATAGGCTACTTTTTTAAGAGTTACCACCTGCTAAAAAAGTTTAATTAAATTAATACGCGGAAAAGTCTGAACGGATTTGCATGAAATTTTGCAAGCAGATAGCTTATGACCTACAGTGGAAAATAGACTAAGACAGACAGGGAAGTTTTCACACAGATAGCCTATGAGCTAGGTTGAAATAAATAATATAAAAAAAACTTTTTAATATACAACGCTTTTATAAACGGACTAAAAAGTAAAAAATAATACTTCTCAGTCCCATAAAATTTGTTTTGATAACTTTTGATTTTGAAATTTTAGCAAAAGTCATTATAAACAATCTATGAAATTGAAAATGAAAAACGTGG
>NW_016159599.1:9545-9960 GCF_001687245.7 Rhagoletis zephyria
ATGTTTTAATTAGTTAGTTAATTCGATTAAATTCAATCTGATTACAGTTAATCATGATTAATTTTTATGCGACTAAACAGTTAACCATAACCGCGATTAAAAAATTAATTTTTAATCATTAGCTCTTAATTTGATCAAGTAGGTTTGGTGATTAATTAAGTTATGCTGGAATTTTCCTGTGCACACAAAGCAAGTTAATCCAGTATGGCTAAGTCGGGTTTCCTCATCAATCTAAGCAATTTGGTGTGCATTTTNGTAGGCTACTTTTTTTAAGAGTTGCCAACTGTTAGAAATGTTTCATTTAATTAATACGCGGAAATGAGTGAAGTGATTTGCAGGGAAGTTTTCACGCAGATAGCCTATGAGCTAGGTTGAAAAATAGGCTACTTTTTTAAGAGTTACCACCTGCTAAAAA
>NW_016159599.1:10099-18829 GCF_001687245.7 Rhagoletis zephyria
TGTTCATGGTAGAGTACTGGGACTTGGTACTGGGGTATGTAAAAGAATTCTAAATTCATGGAAGAAAATTAGGCTTATAAGAAAAAGGGGCGTGGCACTTCCAGTACAAATTTACCTTTTCTTGCCACATATCCCAGGAAGTGTTTGTGGAAGACAGAATAAATTTCATTAAATGGAAAAGGGAGAGCCGGGTTCGACGTTATAATCTAAAGCTCTCTTGAGGCATTTGCTACAGTAATGAGAAGTGGTATTTTATCAAGGCCAGGTTACTAAATTTGAGTTGGAAATATTAGAACTCGCCATGGCACCTCCAAGAAGGTTTCACGTNAATACCTTAACTCGCTTAGAAAATAACGAGCTATAACGAAATGGGCACAGAAATAAAATCTAACATCATTAAATTATTTTATATATAAGCTAGTATTTCAATAAAAAACGATAGTTAATTACCATATATGCATATGCATATATGCATAGAACAAACCTTGGGTCAG
The DNA here is from genome assembly GCF_001687245.7 of Rhagoletis zephyria. Classification (NCBI taxonomy): domain Eukaryota; kingdom Metazoa; phylum Arthropoda; class Insecta; order Diptera; family Tephritidae; genus Rhagoletis; species Rhagoletis zephyria. The sequence continues at coordinate 10,594 of NW_016159599.1, forward strand.
GTATATGAATTTCTTTAGTATTAAATGATATAAAAAAATATATAAATAGAGGTGGTAACCTTCGTTCGTTATTTCTGTTTAAAAGCTATTTCAATTCTCTCACCTGATACCAAATTTGTTTAACTTTGATAAGCTGTTTGTTTATTATCCAGAAAAGAACTTTCGGAATAAAAAATATTAGGCTTATATATAAGTTTAACTGGTAAAAAAAAATAACTGTTATTTTCGGTCCCTGGAATATTATGCAACGTATTGCACCGCAATAAAAAAAAAATAAATAAATATAACTGAAAGTCCTCTCGACTGGTGCAGCGCCTATCGAAAAGAATTTACAATTTTGTCAAGTTTTTCGCAGCGAGCGAGTAGTTATTTAGTGGCGCATGTTTGATTTACGACCCTTTAAAAACTTTTTATTGAATGCAATGTACCAAATTTTAAATTCAAATACTAAAAAAAAAACTATTAAAAATTACTAAACTTTCCATTTTTTATTTAACTAAATCACCTAATTTACTCACCTAAATTATTTCTTAACAAGTAAACAAGCAAGAAAGTCTAAGTTCGGGTGGAGCCGAACATTAAATACCCGGCGCAAGTATTAAATATTTGTTTTTCACCTTTCCGAAAGCTACCCATAGATGGTAAGCCGAGGTGTATCAATTTTGAGTAAATTAGCGTCCTTAAATTTCGAAATATTGAAGCTTCAAGCATTTCTGAAATTTACCGTTATATGAAAAGCGGCCGTCATTTTAGTCAGATTTCAATAATTTTCAACATTTTGCTTTTACGTGGCAAGCACAATAGCCATTCCGAGTTTGGTACAAATTGGTAGAACGGTTACCGAAATACATATATGTGATCATAAGTGGGCGGTGCCACGCCCATTTTCCAAATTTTATCATTAGCGTATTTCTTGGTTAAGAATTGTTGTAAGCATCAATTTTGAATAAATTAGCTTTAATATTTACTGATTTATCGAAGATTTTGTATTTCTCAAATTACCGTTATATGGGATGTGGGCGTGGTTATTGGCCGATTTTTTAAATTTTCGGCCATTTAGTATGCTGTACCAAGGCCAACAACTGTGCCAAGTTTGGAAGAAATTGGTGCAGCGGTTACTAAGATATACACATGTAACCATAAGTGGGCGTGGCTAAGCCCATTTTAAAAAAATGTGTAATATTCTTATTTTTCGTCTAAAAATTGTTCCAAATATCAATTTTGAGTGAATATTCTTCAGTAGTTACTAAAATATCGCGGTTTCCGTATTTCCGAAAATTACCGTTATATGGGACGTGGGCGTGGTTATTGCCCGATTTTTTAAATTTTCGGCCATTTAGTATGCAGTACCAAGGCNCATAGATGGTAAGCCGAGGTGTATCAATTTTGAGTAAATTAGCGTCCTTAAATTTCGAAATATTGAAGCTTCAAGCATTTCTGAAATTTACCGTTATATGAAAAGCGGCCGTCATTTTAGTCAGATTTCAATAATTTTCAACATTTTGCTTTTACGTGGCAAGCACAATAGCCATTCCGAGTTTGGTACAAATTGGTAGAACGGTTACCGAAATACATATATGTGATCATAAGTGGGCGGTGCCACGCCCATTTTCCAAATTTTATCATTAGCGTATTTCTTGGTTAAGAATTGTTGTAAGCATCAATTTTGAATAAATTAGCTTTAATATTTACTGATTTATCGAAGATTTTGTATTTCTCAAATTACCGTTATATGGGATGTGGGCGTGGTTATTGGCCGATTTTTTAAATTTTCGGCCATTTAGTATGCTGTACCAAGGCCAACAACTGTGCCAAGTTTGGAAGAAATTGGTGCAGCGGTTACCAAGATATACACANAACTGATTTATGGAAGCTTTCGTATTTCTCTAAATTACCGTTATGTTGGATGTGGGCGTATGTTTTGTGAAGGCCAACAACTGTGCCAAGTTTGGGAGAAATTCCGAAGATATACACATGCCTACGCCCATTTCCAAAAATTTTTAATATTCTCATTTTTAATTTCATTTCAAAATAAGTACACATACCAAGTTTCTTTAAGATATCTCAATTTGTACTCGAGTTATCGTGTGCACATACGGTTGCTCTTTTCATTCTGATCATTTATGTATACATTTGTCTATATCTATCTTGATTCGTTTTGCCTGTTACAAACAGCCGTAATGTGAAAAAAGTTATAATACCTTTGCGTACAAGTGCGCACGGGTTTAGAAATACTTGACATCCGCATTCGTATTCGCATCCGCGGATGTTAGCGTTTGAACATCCGCATCAGCATTCTCATCCGCGGATGTCTAAAATTCCACATTCGCAACATCCCTGATTTGTACCTGTGAGATCTCTGCCAAGCGTGCGTAATATTCTTCTATCATCTTGCAACTTCAACATTGGTCGGTAAGCCAGTTTTCAGTTATAGGAGGGCCAAGAATACTCGAACCCCCCCGCCCCTTCCCACAGGATGAAAAGTTTTCCCATACATTGACTAAATGAGTCGTTTGATCTCTTAAATATCGTTCAAATGAAGCCATTGATATACCTACCGGGCAGAGCTGTAAAACTGTGAAATCATATGAAATTAAAAATCATCAATTTTATGTTATTATGTTTTCATTGAATTTTTCCTTGTTGGGGAATGTGGCTTATAATTTTCCAATTCTATATTCACTCAAAGTAGATACGATTGCACACATTAACATATTCAAAGAAAGATTGAAAAAACTGAATGACGAAACATTAACTTTTATCACTGAATAAGCATTCAGATGAATACAGCTTTTGTAGCAGCATATATAGTGTAGCTTTACGACAGTGCGCACGCGAATTCTTTCTCGCTGATTTAAATTACGAGTTTTGCAGTGTGTAAAGTGCTTATAAACAAAAAATTTGCTCAAAAGTTTAGGGTTAACTTATTTTATATAGTGCTTGTGTTTTAAATGGTGTGAATCACTATCAAGGTATGTAATTTTGCGTTTTTTCTATATCTTTGCTTATAAGTATATAAATACAAAATAAGCAAAGGGGATCCCTTTTGGCGCCGGCCAAACAGCTGATTTTGACAGCAGTGAACTGTTTGCTGTGTGCAGAACTTAAAGCTTTAACCTAAGATTAAAAGCTTTAAAAAGCTATATCTTAAAGCGACTGAAAGCTTCAGTTCAAAACTCTAGGCTTGAGCTTCCAGCGCTCAGCTTAAAGCTCTGAGTCTAAAGCTACCCTTTATAAGGTGATGCCAACTCACCAAAAAGGGCCGCAAATAAAATAATGGAGAAGGAAGAAAATTTCCCAGATCCTTTTAAAAGGGGTGGCAAGATCTTGAGGTCACCATTCGCGGATGCAGATAGGTATGCGCGAATGAGTTCATCGCCTGACGCCCCAGCACCGGAAGGAGCACGATGCTCTCCCCTAGATCTTAGCCGTGATTGCATAGAAATAGGGGCAAACATGGCAGCAAAAAGTCACAATGTGCAGAAAAACGATGCGTTGCTCATATTGGGTGATAAGCTGAGTAGTCTCGTTGAGATGATGGCACTTCCCAGACGCTCCATACATCAACCGATGAGAGACTTGGTGGATGAAATCGTGATATTATACGAGGAAGTGAAGTCGTTAAAAGGCAATGAAGGAGTGGCAAATAAGTCCCACATATATAAAGCCACTCAAACTTCTCCACCCTTTAAAAGGGTAAAAAATACTCCTAAAAGAGGCCTCGAAGACCCCTCGACTAGTGAGGTTAACCCGGCAAAGCGGTCCGGAGTTATCGAAGTGGCTACAAGCCAAAATAATGGCGAAGAGAAAACAATGGTGTCCTATAGAGATGCTTTGGCTAACACTAACCAAACAGCCCACGGTGAATGGATCGTGAAAAAAGGCAAAACGTCTAATAAGGCTAAGCCAAACCCTAACCCCATTGTTATCAAGAAGGTAGGCGACATGTCTTACAGCGATATGCTGAAAACAGTTAAAAGCAGTGCTGACTTAAACAAGCTTGGCGAGCAAGTCAAAAGAGTACGCAAAATTGCCAAAGGAGAAATTCTGCTCGAACTCAATCATGTACACGAGGAAAATACAGACCTGTTTAAGAAGGGCGTGCAAAATCTGCTGGGAAATGAAGCGGAAATAAAAGCTCTATCCAAGGTAACCTCGATAGAGATACATGATCTAGAAGAGATCACCACAAAAGAAGGTATAGCTAAGGCTATATCTGAAACAACAACGTCGATTCAAACCTTCGACTTAACCTGGATCAAATATCTCCGTAACGGATACTCAGGAACTCAAATAGCTTCGCTTTCGCTACCACAGCTCGTTGCGAAAAAGATTATAGTAGCTCAGAAAATTAAGATTGNTCACTGAATAAGCATTCAGATGAATACAGCTTTTGTAGCAGCATATATAGTGTAGCTTTACGACAGTGCGCACGCGAATTCTTTCTCGCTGATTTAAATTACGAGTTTTGCAGTGTGTAAAGTGCTTATAAACAAAAAATTTGCTCAAAAGTTTAGGGTTAACTTATTTTATATAGTGCTTGTGTTTTAAATGGTGTGAATCACTATCAAGGTATGTAATTTTGCGTTTTTTCTATATCTTTGCTTATAAGTATATAAATACAAAATAAGCAAAGGGGATCCCTTTTGGCGCCGGCCAAACAGCTGATTTTGACAGCAGTGAACTGTTTGCTGTGTGCAGAACTTAAAGCTTTAACCTAAGATTAAAAGCTTTAAAAAGCTATATCTTAAAGCGACTGAAAGCTTCAGTTCAAAACTCTAGGCTTGAGCTTCCAGCGCTCAGCTTAAAGCTCTGAGTCTAAAGCTACCCTTTATAAGGTGATGCCAACTCACCAAAAAGGGCCGCAAATAAAATAATGGAGAAGGAAGAAAATTTCCCAGATCCTTTTAAAAGGGGTGGCAAGATCTTGAGGTCACCATTCGCGGATGCAGATAGGTATGCGCGAATGAGTTCATCGCCTGACGCCCCAGCACCGGAAGGAGCACGATGCTCTCCCCTAGATCTTAGCCGTGATTGCATAGAAATAGGGGCAAACATGGCAGCAAAAAGTCACAATGTGCAGAAAAACGATGCGTTGCTCATATTGGGTGATAAGCTGAGTAGTCTCGTTGAGATGATGGCACTTCCCAGACGCTCCATACATCAACCGATGAGAGACTTGGTGGATGAAATCGTGATATTATACGAGGAAGTGAAGTCGTTAAAAGGCAATGAAGGAGTGGCAAATAAGTCCCACATATATAAAGCCACTCAAACTTCTCCACCCTTTAAAAGGGTAAAAAATACTCCTAAAAGAGGCCTCGAAGACCCCTCGACTAGTGAGGTTAACCCGGCAAAGCGGTCCGGAGTTATCGAAGTGGCTACAAGCCAAAATAATGGCGAAGAGAAAACAATGGTGTCCTATAGAGATGCTTTGGCTAACACTAACCAAACAGCCCACGGTGAATGGATCGTGAAAAAAGGCAAAACGTCTAATAAGGCTAAGCCAAACCCTAACCCCATTGTTATCAAGAAGGTAGGCGACATGTCTTACAGCGATATGCTGAAAACAGTTAAAAGCAGTGCTGACTTAAACAAGCTTGGCGAGCAAGTCAAAAGAGTACGCAAAATTGCCAAAGGAGAAATTCTGCTCGAACTCAATCATGTACACGAGGAAAATACAGACCTGTTTAAGAAGGGCGTGCAAAATCTGCTGGGAAATGAAGCGGAAATAAAAGCTCTATCCAAGGTAACCTCGATAGAGATACATGATCTAGAAGAGATCACCACAAAAGAAGGTATAGCTAAGGCTATATCTGAAACAACAACGTCGATTCAAACCTTCGACTTAACCTGGATCAAATATCTCCGTAACGGATACTCAGGAACTCAAATAGCTTCGCTTTCGCTACCACAGCTCGTTGCGAAAAAGATTATAGTAGCTCAGAAAATTAAGATTGGGTGGTCAGTATGTCGCATTCGTGAAAAGACGTCCCTGACCAGGTGTTACAGATGCCTGGATTTTGGTCATCAAGCGAGAGACTGCACAAATGAAGACCGCAGTGGTTTCTGTTTTAAATGCGGCGAGAAAGGCCATAATGCCAAACAATGCAACAGAGTACCCTCATGCGTGCTGTGTAAAACCAGTGGGCAGATAAATAAGAGCCATATTGCNCGTTATTATACGAGGAAGTGAAGTCGTTAAAAGGCAATGAAGGAGTGGCAAATAAGTCCCACATATATAAAGCCACTCAAACTTCTCCACCCTTTAAAAGGGTAAAAAATACTCCTAAAAGAGGCCTCGAAGACCCCTCGACTAGTGAGGTTAACCCGGCAAAGCGGTCCGGAGTTATCGAAGTGGCTACAAGCCAAAATAATGGCGAAGAGAAAACAATGGTGTCCTATAGAGATGCTTTGGCTAACACTAACCAAACAGCCCACGGTGAATGGATCGTGAAAAAAGGCAAAACGTCTAATAAGGCTAAGCCAAACCCTAACCCCATTGTTATCAAGAAGGTAGGCGACATGTCTTACAGCGATATGCTGAAAACAGTTAAAAGCAGTGCTGACTTAAACAAGCTTGGCGAGCAAGTCAAAAGAGTACGCAAAATTGCCAAAGGAGAAATTCTGCTCGAACTCAATCATGTACACGAGGAAAATACAGACCTGTTTAAGAAGGGCGTGCAAAATCTGCTGGGAAATGAAGCGGAAATAAAAGCTCTATCCAAGGTAACCTCGATAGAGATACATGATCTAGAAGAGATCACCACAAAAGAAGGTATAGCTAAGGCTATATCTGAAACAATAACGTCGATTCAAACCTTCGACTTAACCTGGATCAAATATCTCCGTAACGGATACTCAGGAACCCAAATAGCTTCGCTTTCGCTACCACAGCTCGTTGCGAAAAAGATTATAGTAGCTCAGAAAATTAAGATTGGGTGGTCAGTATGTCGCATTCGTGAAAAGACGTCCCTGACCAGGTGTTACAGATGCCTGGATTTTGGTCATCAAGCGAGAGACTGCACAAATGAAGACCGCAGTGGTTTCTGTTTTAAATGCGGCGAGAAAGGCCATAATGCCAAACAATGCAACAGAGTACCCTCATGCGTGCTGTGTAAAACCAGTGGGCAGATAAATAAGAGCCATATTGCTGGTGGCAAGCAGTGTCCATTCTTTCAGCGTGCGTTAAAAACAAGAGCAAAGATATGAAGTTGCTGCAGCTAAACTTAAACCACTGCGAAGCTTCCCAGCAGCTGCTCTGTCAGACAATTACTGAGGAAAGCATTGATTTAGCAATTCTAAGTGAACAGTACAAGAAACCTAACCAAGGTACTTGGATCTCTGATCATAAAAAGAAGGCCGCGATATGGGTTTGCGGATAAAAGGCATTAGTGGCAAACCTAGCAGTCATGAGTTTTTTGTTAAAACAAAGATCGACGGGATATATATTTACAGCTGCTATGCACCACCGAGCCTCAGTCAGCAGGAATTTGAATTGTTACTATACAGACTTGTGCAAGATGCCACGATGTATTCTCCAAAAGTAATAGCTGGAGATTGAAATGCTTGGGCTTTAGAATGTGGCAGCAGTAGAACAAATAATCGAGGTCATGCCTTGCTAAGAGCATTTGCTTCACTGGACCTGCTTCTGTTGAATACAGGCAACAGAAACACGTTTGAGAAAAACGGCAGAGGCTCCATTATCGACTTAGCTTTCTGTAGTCAATCGCTGACAACAAAAGCCACGTGGAAGCTAAGCGATAGGTATATGCGCAGCGACCACTTATCTATAATAATTGAAATAAAAACTACAATTACAGTGTCGCGTCAAAACGTCCAAAGTGATGTAAGTAGTTGGTGCACAAAATCATTTGATATAAATATGTTTAAATTAGTAATTAGCGAAATAAGCAGCGTTATGAATATGCGGGGGAATGCAGAAACCCTCTCAGAAGCCCTCACTAAAGGTCTTATCAAGGCATGCGATTCTTCTATGAGTAGAAAGGTCCGCAGAAACGACCGAAGACCCGTATACTGGTGGACGGTGAAATAGCGTCGTTACGGTCACAATTCAATAAAGCTAGAAGAAAATTCCAAAGAATAAGGTCGGATGAACTAAGGGATAGTTTTAAATTATTGCGAAAGAAATTAAAAGATGCTATAAAAACTAGCAAAAGAGATTGTTTCAAGGAACTTTGTAATGAAATTGATGAGTATCCTTGGGGCGGTGCCT
>NW_016159599.1:21620-31109 GCF_001687245.7 Rhagoletis zephyria
AATAATATTGCACGAGTCATTGGCTTTGGGTTAGTGGCAGAAAACTTCAATAAATAAGTACATATACTTTGAAATAAAATATTTGTTTTTGTTTCAATTCCAGATATGGTCAAACTTTAAAGTATAAAATATATCAACCCTGGGAACAAATTATTGGTACTGAATAGTAAAAAAAGTGTGCATTCATTCTAAATATACAATCATGTGTGAGTGCGAATGCTGCTGAACATTCACATTCTATACTGAATGACAATCTACCATTCAATAACAAAACACAGTTTGTTTGTTTTCAAATATTTTAAGCCACTCAGGAATAAAGTTTTTATTTATACAAACCAACAATCAACATTTTGAAAGGAATGCCGAGCGAATGCAGACTATGTTGATTCAATCATTTTACAGCTCTGGTACGTAGTGCGTAGGGCGACATCTACCGCTGGAACCAACGAGGTTCATGTCTAGACTTAATAGGAACTTTGCAAAGCAAAGCTTTTATAGCTGGCTGGACACACAACATTGCAAGTTGATAAAAGCGTTGTACAAAATTTGAGATCGATTTTAAGCGATCGTTATTCATATCCGCACATACATATATATGTAGATACATATATTACTTTTCATATCAATTCAAGTCTATTACATGCGCCCATTTATGTAATACTTCTATATTGGCAGTAAGCTAACTTCCCAATGTGTAAGCATTCCGAAATCAAAGTGAGACGGTTTTCGTGTATGTATTAGGGATGTTTCGAATGCCATATTTTTCACATTCGCGAATGCAAATGCGAATTTTCGGAATGCGAATGTGCGAATGCTAAGTCATCGTTTTTATTACTTAAAATTTTTGTAAATTATTAGAACATTGAAGAGTGCTTAACCTATACAGTGATTTAATCTTGTAGGCAAAGCTCAAAATGGGCATATTGTATTTAAAAACAAGTAATTTTGCTGCCTCATGGGAGAGGCGATTTGTAAGAGGCTTGTATATAAGGCCGGATTATATACAAGCCGGGTTGCCAGATTTTGAAACGGAGAAAGGAGTAATTTATATTTTCGATAGAAAAAAAGCAGTACATGACATAAAAAAGGAGTACAATTTCTTTTTTTTAATATTTTGTGCAAAATGTGAAAAATAAATAAACTATATGGGTTGGCTTTCCAATAGGGACTGTTGTTAAAGAGATGGTGATCGAAGGAAAGGAAAGGAACCGCCATTGACTAAAATGTTAATCCCGACCACCTAGGGTCCCTATGGGTCCCCAGGGACCCCTTAGGAAAATTGCCAAAAGTCATAATTTTCACTTGCGTCCACTGTATTTTTGCATAGAATTCGGTTCTCAATGACCGCCCTTATAGGAAAGTTTCCCCAACTAAAAAACTAAAACCTACAAAAGAATTCCAGTCTCTTCCTGAATGTATAATTAATTTAATATTTTTCTGTTTTTATACCCGAGTGCCCTGCACCTAAGGCCATGCTTACACCTTTTCACTATCACAATCAACTTTGCTTACTAAGTAGTGTTTGCCATAATATGAATGGCAAGTACAGAGCGTAAAATAATAACTGTCGCACAGGTTTTTTGAAAAATAAAAGGGTTCTTTATAGATTTTGTGTTTTTTTGTTAACTTTGTAAATATTTTACTTTAATTTTATTACCTCTTTTTTTTAGNGGTTTTCGTGTATGTATTAGGGATGTTTCGAATGCCATATTTTTCACATTCGCGAATGCAAATGCGAATTTTCGGAATGCGAATGTGCGAATGCTAAGTCATCGTTTTTATTACTTAAAATTTTTGTAAATTATTAGAACATTGAAGAGTGCTTAACCTATACAGTGATTTAATCTTGTAGGCAAAGCTCAAAATGGGCATATTGTATTTAAAAACAAGTAATTTTGCTGCCTCATGGGAGAGGCGATTTGTAAGAGGCTTGTATATAAGGCCGGATTATATACAAGCCGGGTTGCCAGATTTTGAAACGGAGAAAGGAGTAATTTATATTTTCGATAGAAAAAAAGCAGTACATGACATAAAAAAGGAGTACAATTTCTTTTTTTTAATATTTTGTGCAAAATGTGAAAAATAAATAAACTATATGGGTTGGCTTTCCAATAGGGACTGTTGTTAAAGAGATGGTGATCGAAGGAAAGGAAAGGAACCGCCATTGACTAAAATGTTAATCCCGACCACCTAGGGTCCCTATGGGTCCCCAGGGACCCCTTAGGAAAATTGCCAAAAGTCATAATTTTCACTTGCGTCCACTGTATTTTTGCATAGAATTCGGTTCTCAATGACCGCCCTTATAGGAAAGTTTCCCCAACTAAAAAACTAAAACCTACAAAAGAATTCCAGTCTCTTCCTGAATGTATAATTAATTTAATATTTTTCTGTTTTTATACCCGAGTGCCCTGCATCTAAGGCCATGCTTACACCTTTTCACTATCACAATCAACTTTGCTTACTAAGTAGTGTTTGCCATAATATGAATGGCAAGTACAGAGCGTAAAATAATAACTGTCGCACAGGTTTTTTGAAAAATAAAAGGGTTCTTTATAGATTTTGTGTTTTTTTGTTAACTTTGTAAATATTTTACTTTAATTTTATTACCTCTTTTTTTTAGAACCTCTTTTTCAGATGTATTTTTTCTTAGATTTTGTATAAAAAAAAAGGAAAAAAAACCTGTATAGGGTTGGTCGAATGAATGCCCTCCTAGTCACCAGTTTCGAGTCAAAAGACGGAGTATAAAGGACCCAAATGGGGGAAAGGGAGTACATTGCAATAAAAAGGAGTATGTTTACTCCCAAACGCAGTACGTCTGGCAACCCTAGACCGGATGCACTAAAAAATTGCCCACTTAGAACGGCGGGTGGAGCGCGCAAATATTTGCGGCTCAGATCTGTCAATTTGTCGTATTTTTGTTTAGTTTTCCACCAATCGAGAGGATTTTCACCGAGATGAGCCCGTTTTTTTTTAAGATAGGCCTCCAATTGAGCTTTTATTTCAATTTTTTAATGTCTCCAGATTTTACATCCGAGCCTTTGCTTTTGCTGGAGGAATCGAAAATTTTTTCTATGCTGCTTATACGACGTTTAGCAGTACTTGTTAAAGGCCCACCAATATTGCTTGATATACTACTTAACAGTTTAGCGCCTGAAGCTAAAAGGCGGTTATTGCCCGCACCCTGGTTAGACAGACTTAGAGCCATTTCATTAGTGTAGACACTCTGCCCATGTACACATTCGCATTCGCAAAACATTCCTATCATTTGATGCGAATGCGAATGTCGATTTGCTTTTGATGTTACTTAGTATATTCGTTTCAATCATTTCAAATGGGGCTCTTTGGGGAATTTATTTCTAGCAAATATTTTAAAAACAGTCATTTTATTTACTTGTCGAGCAATATTTTTTTCATAGCAATAGACTTTGGATTGGATCCTTGGCTAAAAACCCTTGTCGTAACACTGTCCCACTACGTCTCCCTGTTTTCTATTTAAAGTCAAAGGGTAAGCTCCTTCAACAGTAATTTCCAGCAGAAATGGTCAACGTCTGGCTATAAAGAGAATTGATGCTTAAATAATTAAAAAGCTATAGGTCTGCCCTTTAATTAGGTAAGAATTACGTTACTATATGAGACCCTCATCATCCGTGATTCCAGTAATTCAAATGCTTACATATAAAAAAACGGGATGCTTTTTTTTTAATAATCCGATTCGGCTGTCAGCCACGACTTTGAAAACAGAATTTTGTTCAAAACTTTATATTCCATACGCACATATTAAGCTCGCTATAAGCACAAATTTTTCAAACCTGTCGCAGAAAAAAGTATTAAAAATTAATTATAAAGACTAAAATCGAAAAACGCTGATGCCGTTACATGTTCTGAAACAGCCAAAGGAATGAGAATGAAGAATTATTTTTAAAAAGCTTTAGAAAAACTTGACACATCTGGTTTGGCTTGTAAGCGCAGTTTAAACCACGATTTCGCCATTATGCTAGATTCTTTAAGTTAAGATGCAAGTCAGGAGGATATATCCGACATTTTCAGTCCCGATGTAATTGTCATTACTTTTTATTAAGTTCCCATTTTTAAATTCAAGTACTAAATAAAATAAACATTATTAAAAATTACTACCATTTTTTTATTTACCTAAATAACTTAATTTACTTACCTAATTGTTTCTTAAAAATACTTTACATCCGCATTCGCATCCGCAGATGTCTAAAATTCCACATTCGCAACATCCCTAGTATGTACATACATTCGAGCACCGATTAATTTCATTTAAAGCACTGATAGACACTGCCTTGTCCGCGGGCAAAGCTCTTTTAACTAGCTTTCTTTACATTTTGGATAGGCGCGTGCAGCTCTCTCTGCCCAACGCCGATTTAAAGATATGGCATGACCTCCATTTCCGCTGTAGCGTATGTTGTGCATAGGGAGACATCTACCTGTCAACCATTGAGGTAGATGTCGCCCTATGCACTAGACTTTTTATAGGAACTTTGCAAAGCAAAGGTTTTATAGCTAAAATGGTGTCTGGACATGATTCAATAATACAAGGTTCGATAAACTGACAGTTGTCTCTCTCGCACCGCTCCCTTAGCAGTGGCACTGTGTTGTTTCTTTGCACATTTACATGGAAACAGTGTAGCTTTGGTGTGAAATAGAAGTATGAGCGTTTGTGCAATATGTTTATTTGTATATGCATATGAAGCATATTTAACTGATGAAAACATAAACTGTTTTTAAAGTGGATGTGTACATCAATCCCATAGTAGTCTTATTTTAATTTTGAGTCATTTTGCAGTTTTTATACAGCTAAATAGCACATCAATTACGTAATTCACATAGATACATCAATATTACGTTCAACATTTCGTTTAAAATGCCAGATTTCCTGCAAATACATTCGAATTTACAAAAGGAATTTCACTACTAATTGCCTACTTTGCGTACTTTTCTACTACCATTTTCGCACCAAGTGATTTCATTCCTCCCCTTTTCTCCGGCCTTCGTAAATGCAACCTTTTGTAAGGGAGTGTCAAACCGCAGCTGTCAATAATTATCTAACCTTTTATTATTGAATCATGGTGTCTGGAAACACAACATTGCAAGTTGATAAAAGCGTTGTAAAAAAATGTGTTGCGTGGGGTCCGTCCGTGATTTGAACCAAGACAAACGGTGAGTCGCCAATAAAGCTGCATTGCCCCTAGCATACGCGCCACAGTACGTTCTTGAAATGGCAGTCTCTAAATCAATACATATATGTGGGACAGTAACACGACGGCAACCCAAAACGACACTATTTACTGCAACCCTGCCTGACAACGAAACAGAAGACAAACTAAAGGACGATAATAAACGGACTGAACATTTTTTACACTCGCTCGATAACCGCCAAACTGAACAGTCGTTAAACTGCTCACGTGGACACTCGGATTTTTTCTAAATAAATTGTTAAAATAAATTATCGGCTTTTATTGAAAATTACCACTCGGTCAGCCTACAAATTGGTGCCAGTAGTGGGACGCGAATAAAAAGTACACGCGCGCAACAGCGAGAACATTTAAGTGCGGGCCGAAATAAATTGCAAAACGCTTGTGGGCAACAGTGAGCGCAAGCGGAACTTCGCTGCAAGACAACGCGAAACTTTTGGCTGTGGAGACGGGCCGCTAAGTGTGGAGCAGCATAGCTCGGTGCGCATTGGTAGAGCGGTGTTTAAAACACAAGGGATGCGATTGAAAGGTACGCATAAGCAATTTTTATGTGCGTAAAAATTTGTGAAACCCGTGTGCGCAATAGTACAAAAGTGCAAATCTCGCTGCTGCGACAACGAAGGGAAGCCAACAAAAAGCATCTCGGTTGGATTTGCCAACGGCAACTGTCCTTTGCATGTTTGCTGAAGGGCTTGCGGTAAACCGAAAGCAACGAGTAAATACAGCACCGCGACATTGCCGAGATCAGCTATTCCTTGCTGAAGGGCTTGCGGTAAACCGAAAGCAACGAGTAAATACAGCACACCGACATTGCCGAGATCAGCTATTCCTTGCTCAAGGGCTTGCGGTACATACAAGCAGCGACGTCGACTGCATTTTCTTTTGGCAAATAAAGCAACGATTTGCATAAAAACACCGGCTGTGGAGCCGCATCGCCAAGTCATTCTGATTGCTGGTTCGGTTAAATACAGCGCCGGCAGCGCTACAGCTAATCGAAAATCAGAGAAAAGCAAAGTCAACGGTGTACTGNGTTTGTATAAAAACACCGGCTGTGGAGCCGCATCGCCAAGTCATTCTGATTCCTGGTTCTGTTAAATACAGCGCCGGCAGCGCTACAGCTAATCGAAAATCAGAGAAAAGCAAAGCCAACGGTGTACTGTACACAGGTCGAAGTCTGCGAATGGTGAGTTTTCGCAAGGAAGAAGTAAGAGGAAAAGCCAAGAGGACTGCGGCGTGGGAGACAACGGGTAACTCCAGAGAACAAAGCGCTGATTTTAAAGAATAAGTATCAATGAAATTTAAATGCTTTTAACATTGTTTAATACTCGTTTGTAGACGTTAGNGTTTTAACATTGTTTGATACTCGTTTGTAGACGTAAGTATTGTATTCAAATCATTTTACTCTAATAATTTAAAAACATTTCAATGCCAATTTAAAACTTTTTATGTGTTAGCGGTCGATACCAATCAGTTTTGTGTAACTAGTTTTAAGAATTTCATCATTGTAATCGGACGGAACAATGGACAGGGAACAGATACTTGCGTTGACGGTAGCGGAACTTAAAGATAAATTAGTTGGACTAGGGTTATCGACAGTAGGGCGAAAGGTCACCTTGCAGGATAGACTCATCGAACATTTCGGCCTGGTAGCGAGCGACGATGAGTCCGACTACGATGAGGTGGCAAGTAGGCAAAGTGTGGTTGCGAATCAGATAGTAGAACGGTCGGTATTCACTCTTCGCGATATCGAAGATTCGATGACACAGTTTTCGGGTTCGGGTCAGCCCAGCGTAGAGGTATGGCTCGAAGATTTTGAGCAGAATGCTACAGCCGTCGATTGGAGCGTCTTGCAAAATATTATCTACGGCAAACAGCTGTTAAAAGGGGTCGCGAAAATGTTCATACGCAGCCAAAACGGGGTGAGCAGTTGGGCGGCACTAAAGCAAGCATTACGTAGTGAATTCGGCACAGCTCCTTCATCGATCGAAGTTCATCGACTGCTGAAAAATCGTCGGAAACGCCAGAATGAAGACTACTTGGAGTACCTCTACAGCTTGATGGAAATCGGAAAGTCGATAAACTTGGACGATTCCAGTTTAATCGAGTACTTCGTAGAGGGCATCCCCGACTCGAGAGCAAACAAGACAAATTTATACCAAGCCAAAACGGTGAGCCAGTTGAAAGAGCAGGTCAGGATATATGAGAAAATCCGTGCAAGCAAGCCACAGTTCACAAGTTCAACACAACTTAGACCATCAAGTCACAACCTAGACACATCAAAGCGACTGCACGACGAGGCGAAAAAATGTTTTTTGTGTAGTAACCCGGGGCATTTCGCTAGAAATTGCCCAAAGCGTTCGAAATGTTTTAGTTGCGGTCAGTCCGGGCATCGGGCGGCAGAATGCAAAAACGGGTCGAGGAACTGGAAGTCTGAAGGAAGAAACATTAACACAATGCGAAACGAATGCGGTATCGATAGGAAAAAGAGCGGGTTGATTTTTAAGGACTTTTTAATGAATGGGTCGATAGTGTCGGCATTGGTAGACACCGGCTCCGACTTAAGCTTGGTGCGTTACGATACGCTAATGAGGCTTCAGTTAGATGTCGAGCTACGAAAGGAAGCGAATAGATTGTACGGTATAGGCACTAGCCAGTTAACTACGATCGGTAGTTTTACCACAGAGGTGACTATAGATGAGGCGACGTTTGCGCTAACATTCCACGTCGCCAGAGAGCGCGACCTACAGTACGCAGCGGTGTTGGGTAACGATATATTGCAACAGGTCGATTTGGTAGTGACAAAGGACGAGGCGCAGTTTAGAAGGAAAGTTATGCAGGTAAAGGGACAATTTGGCGTGAACGCGTTGAATTTTAAGAAGCGCGAAGTAGTCGTAGGGCCCAAACGGAATGGCAGCGGGCCTACGATGCGTGTTCAGCATGGGCGTGGCAGGAGGACCGACGCTGTAAGTGAAGATGTGGCACGGCAATCGAGGAGCAGCGCTAAGGGGCATGAGGTGGAGGCAAGTAGGGCCCGTAATCCACCAAGAGGTGCACGAGAGCGGGTAGCAGAGAGCTCGAGAGAACGCGAAGTGGAGGGCATCTGGGCCCGTAATCCAGCAAGGGGCGCCAAGGGGCCATCAAGCCAGCGCGATAGCGACGTTGTGGATGAATTTAAGAGACTGTGCCTAATTTCGAATGTCACGGAGGGTGAACTGTCCCATCTAAAGCGAGTGGATGCTGAGAAGATACGAGTCCTGGTCAACTCATATAAGCCTCAGAGGAATACCGAATCACCAGTGGAAATGAAAATTTTAGTGACGGACGATGTTCCAGTGTACCAGCAGCCTAGGAGGTTATCATACGCCGATAAATGCGTGGTAGAAACGCAAGTAGCTCAACGGCTCGAGGAGGGAATCATCCAACCCAGTTGCTCCGAGTACGCATCACCAATCGTTTTAGTGGCAAAGAGGAACGGCGAGAAGAGGTTATGCTGTGATTACCGACGTTTGAACCAGAAGATTGTTAGGGATCACTTTCCCATGCCACTAATTGACGACGTCATCGAGCGACTGCAATCAGCAAGCGTGTTCACCACCTTAGACCTAACTAATGGTTTTTTTCATGTTCCGGTTGCGGCTAGCTCCCGAAAATATACTTCGTTCGTCACACCGAATGGTCAGTACGAGTTTCTCTACGTGCCTTTCGGTATATCCAACTCCCCAGCCGTGTTCACCAGATATATTTCTGCCGTGCTACGAGAACTTATACACAACGGAACCGTCGTAGTCTATATGGATGACCTTATTATTCCCGCCAAGGATGAAGAAGAGGGCATATGGAAGCTAGAGCGTGTGTTGTCGGTAGCAGCAGCAAAAGGCTTACGGATCAAATGGAACAAGTGCCAGTTCCTCGCGAAAAGGGTAGAGTTTTTAGGCTACGTAATTCAAAATGGTTCAATAAAGCCATCAGAAGCCAAGACTAGCGCTATAAGGAATTTTCCAATTCCTCATGACCGCAAAGCTTTGCAACGATTCCTGGGACTGACGTCGTATTTCCGGAAGTTTGTGGACGGTTACGCAGCAATAGCCAAGCCGCTCTCCGATCTGCTTAGAAAGGAGGCAAAGTTCCAGCTGGGTGATAGCCAACTAGCCGCATTTGGGCAGCTCAAACAGGCTCTGACGAACGCACCGGTTTTCAAGCTATACAATCCGAAGGCGACGACCGAAGTCCACACGGATGCTAGTATGATGGGGTATGGCGCGGTCCTGCT
>NW_016159599.1:31732-35215 GCF_001687245.7 Rhagoletis zephyria
TAATCAAACCTTGTGTATTCGTCTTTATTTTGGTTGCTGGTTTTAAATTTCACCACATAATTTCGAAATTCAAAATGGCGGATCCATAATGGCTGCTGTGTACGCTTAAAATAATCAGATGTTTAGCAAAACTAAGGTAGTTAAGTATAAAAGGTCTTGTTTTCTGCTTTTTTGTTGTATAATGTGATGTAGCGGTTAGCAATATACGCTATCATTCCGCAGGGCCTGGGTTCAAGCCCAGTTTCCGACCAACATCAAAAAATAAGAAATAAACAAGTTTTTTGTAATAAAGTCGCCCTTTGGCAGGCAATGGAAAACCCCCGAGTGTATTTAGCCATGAAGGACAGCTTCTCATAAAAGTAAAATCCCCGTTCGGATTCGGTGTAAAACTGTTGGTCCCTCCCCTTTGTGCGCCAACATCAAGGCGCACACCACAAATCGGAAGAGAAGCTCGGACAAATACTAACGAGGTCTTAATGTTTGTTTCTAAATATCTTGATGTTCAAATTTACACGGGAGGGATTTTGAATGAATAAATAAACAAGACATACATATTTGTTGGTACAGGAATATATTTTTAAGATATCAATTTTATACACCGTCAGACTCGCAGTCACCAGAAATATTCAAGCTGATATCTATATTTTCTGATGACAATTCCGCATCCGCATTTACAACATTTGATAATAATTTAATGGCATCTGAGGACAGTTTATGATTTTCCTTCGGTGGGTTTAAACCAGTGGCGGATCCAGCGGGGGGGGTTTTTGGGGTTAAGCTACTTGTCAGTCAGTGGCGGGCCCACAGGGTGTGTTTTAATATGGCGCATATGTATGTATAATATGGTGTCTATGTATTAAAACACCCCCCGTGTGTCCGCCACTGACTGACGAGTAGTTTAACCCCCAAACCCCCCGCTGGATCCGACACTGGTTTAAACGTAAGCTTTAAATGACAGGGTCCGAGGATACAAGCAGCTGATATTTTCTAATATTATTATTCCTTGACTCTTGGGCTTCTTCGGAAAGTTGCCCAATTGGCAGGGGTGCCGATTCAATAATGAGAGACCCATGGATGAGCACTCTAATACAGTAATAATTTCTGATATCATTTAATTCTAAAAACATCCAATCTTTAAAATATCAAAATCTTGACAGAAATAATCGGTTACATAATTTAAATCTTTGAAACACAAAAAAATTAAGAATCGCGTATAAAAACTGATGTCAAAACTACAGTTGCGGCTTGTGGCAGGTGGTTTTAACCAAGGTGGATGGGAAAAACTTCAATATTGTTACGATTATCCTTGAAACCTCGTCCGGATTTCCCAAATCCTTCGGTTCGTATCGCTGGATTCTTAAATAAATGCTAACGATGACCAAATTGTAGTACAATTAACTTTATTGTACAACAAACAATTTACAATTTTCGCTAATATCTGTAAAAAATACTTTACAATACTTGTTAAAGCCATAAAAATGGTCTACTACTTGTTAACACAATTACACTTATAGCTTGCTTATTCGCAACCCACTTCTCTGCTCACTTTACTTGTGGCTCGCTGATTTGTAACTAACTCAACCCCGCTGTGGCGGCGCCCTTATATACCTACGGACTTTGGCAACTCTAGAACGTTCTGTAGTTCATCGCTCTTTCTCTCGCTGTTCGCAGTGTTCATCCAACTGGTGTTTCTCTTTGTGGAACATTTTACGTCATTCCTCGAACATTCTGCCTATTTCTCGTTGTTCGCTTTGTGTTGCCGCAGTATTCGCCACACTGCCCTCCACCTAAGTCTGATCGTCCCGATCAGACACACTTGCCGCTCCAACCGCTGTAAGTCTTTCCAAGTGGACCACTTTCATCTTAGTCCTCGGTCTCCCCATTGTCTGGATTCGATGTATCGAGTCCTCCAGCCATTTGCCAGTCTTAAACGGATCTTTCCAGTCACGTTTTTGCTTGGAGGTGAAGCTTTTCTTCTGCTGTGACATGTACAACCACAATGCGTTACTGGACATTGCTTCTGGCCTATCTCCGGGAGTGCACCATCTCACATGTCTCTTCTCGTGGGCACCCTTCTCGCCAGATCTATGCCGCATCATCTGTCCATGACACCCAGACTCCCGCCTTCGTGCTGCACTGGATTTAGCACATCTTGCTACATCCGGATCCCTACGTTGAAACTTCCGCCGTCGTTTCCTATCTCGCTCTTCCGCCGATGCAAATTTCACTGACCGGACATGTATAATCTCACCCTTGGCTTCCGGCTTAACTGCTTGCCTTTGCCGACTACCTTTTTCGGGACACTTAAAAGTGCGCCTACTGCTTCCACAGCCGCTTACCTTTCCGGCAACCGGCGTATCATCATTGCACCGTGGTTCAGTGGCTTTCCTCCTGTCGAACACACTGCCTGGCTCGCCATGACCACTTCCTTGTTGCGACCTCTTCTTCACTGAGCTGGCGGAACCGTCACGCTTTTTCTGTATCGGTGAACCACTTCCTTCTCCTGACGAAACCATTTCCTCTCCATCACTGTCAACCTCTGCCCAGCTAACCACTTCAGTTTCTGGTGGAATCTTCGGCACTTCCTCTAAGACCAACCGTCTGCTGAAGCACTGGTGGTCGTAACCAACCGTAAGTGGCACTTTCCTGTTGCCATAGGTTAGGATCATTCCCTGGAGATCAATCTTCATGCCTCGCCCAAGTAGGAAATCCACGCCGATGATGACTTCATCTACAATGTCTGCCGCAATAAACTTCGTGTACGAGGCCAACCCGTCGATTATTACCTCGCATAGTACTTCTCCTAACACTTGGGTTCGCTCACCAGTTGCAGTCTGCAGCTTTGCTCCAGGTAGTGGCTTCACATAAAAAGTAGTCACATCAGGTCGAATAATGGAATGTGACGCTCCAGTATCCACTGTCAGCACTCGCTCCTGCCCATTCACACATCCACAGATAGTGAGGTTGCTCGCATTCCGGCCAATTTGTGAGACGGAGATTATGGGCCCTTCAACTTCGGGAGCCAGCACGCGGCCCTTCCTGCTGGCTCGTTTTAGTTTAACGACTGATCGGAGTTGGGCTCGTCATCCTCAGTCCTGCGTTTACGTACTGCTGAACTGTTTGACCTATTGGAACCCGTCTTACATTCGCGTGCGAAGAAGGAGAATTCTTCCCTGCCATCGACTTGAGTGTTTTCAGGATCTCGTTCATCACGTCAGGTGTCTTCACTTCTACTCGATGGGCTTTGTAGGCTGGTCTACATAGGAGCGCCGCCGTTTCACGTGTCTGAGCATACGAGACCGTTTCAGCAAATGTTGGCTTTGGATTTGCATACGTCTCGCGCTTGCTATAAATGTCTCGCATTCCGTTGATGAACCTCTGGATNCTCTCCATCACTGTCAACCTCTGCCCAGCTAACCACTTCAGTTTCTGGTGGAATCTTCGGCACTTCCTCTAAGACCAACCGTCTGCTGAAGCACTGGT
>NW_016159599.1:35401-53612 GCF_001687245.7 Rhagoletis zephyria
GCCGTTTCACGTGTCTGAGCATACGAGACCGTTTCAGCAAATGTTGGCTTTGGATTTGCATACGTCTCGCGCTTGCTATAAATGTCTCGCATTCCGTTGATGAACCTCTGGATCTTTACCCTTTCGAGGTGTTCACCAGATGCATCTCCAATAGCTAAGTGAGCCAACCTCTCGATCTCTGAAGCGAATTCTTGTAGGGTCTCATCGGCTTTTTGGCAGCGATTCTACAGCTCCATCTGATAAATATTTCTCCTGTGCGCGCTTCCATAACGTCTTTCCACTGCACCCATTAACGCATCGTAACTGTTCCTTTCACAATCAGGAATAGTCTGCAAGATTTCCGCTGCAAGTCCTTTTAATGCAAAGAACAGTGCAGTGGACTNGGTCGTAACCAACCGTAAGTGGCACTTTCCTGTTGCCATAGGTTAGGATCATTCCCTGGAGATCAATCTTCATGCCTCGCCCAAGTAGGAAATCCACGCCGATGATGACTTCATCCACAATGTCTGCCACAATAAACTTCGTGTACGAGGCCAACCCGTCGATTATTACCTCGCATAGTACTTCTCCTAACACTTGGGTTCGCTCACCAGTTGCAGTCTGCAGCTTTGCTCCAGGTAGTGGCTTCACATAAAAAGTAGTCACATCAGGTCGAATAATGGAATGTGACGCTCCAGTATCCACTGTCAGCACTCGCTCCTGCCCATTCACACATCCACAGATAGTGAGGTTGCTCGCATTCCGGCCAATTTGTGAGACGGAGATTATGGGCCCTTCAACTTCGGGAGCCAGCACGCGGCCCTTCCTGCTGGCTCGTTTTAGTTTAACGACTGATCGGAGTTGGGCTCGTCATCCTCAGTCCTGCGTTTACGTACTGCTGAACTGTTTGACCTATTGGAACCCGTCTTACATTCGCGTGCGAAGAAGGAGAATTCTTCCCTGCCATCGACTTGAGTGTTTTCAGGATCTCGTTCATCACGTCAGGTGTCTTCACTTCTACTCGATGGGCTTTGTAGGCTGGTCTACATAGGAGCGCCGCCGTTTCACGTGTCTGAGCATACGAGACCGTTTCAGCAAATGTTGGCTTTGGATTTGCATACGTCTCGCGCTTGCTATAAATGTCTCGCATTCCGTTGATGAACCTCTGGATCTTTACCCTTTCGAGGTGTTCACCAGATGCATCTCCAATAGCTAAGTGAGCCAACCTCTCGATCTCTGAAGCGAATTCTTGTAGGGTCTCATCGGCTTTTTGGCAGCGATTCTACAGCTCCATCTGATAAATATTTCTCCTGTGCGCGCTTCCATAACGTCTTTCCACTGCACCCATTAACGCATCGTAACTGTTCCTTTCACAATCAGGAATAGTCTGCAAGATTTCCGCTGCAAGTCCTTTTAATGCAAAGAACAGTGCAGTGGACTTATCCTCCATGCTCCATTGATTTTCTGCAGCCGTTTTTTCGAACTGGAGCTTAAAGACCACCTTAGCTTCGACTTTGTCCTGTTTTTCCTTAATAAGCGCTTCAATTTTATCTTGTCGTTCCTTGATTTTATCCTGTCTCTTTCTCAGTTCCGCGTTATTTTTGAATAAATTCTCGTTGTTCGCTTTGTGTTGCCGCAGTATTCGCCACAATATATATGAAAGAGAAAATTAGACCGTCCATCTCGACCACTCTCATAACTATTTTCCTAATCCACCATAATGAGTAAACAAAAAAAAAGTCAATCCGTGAATATCTACGTCTAATATCAGTTTTTAGATGGCGTGACAATGAAAAAACATGTTTTACATACTCTAGATTACAATGTCCATGAGCGGATACTTGAAAACTGTTATTTTTTAAAGGATAATACCACGATTTTAACCACGACGAAAACTCTAATTTACGAAAAGTTTAGAGCGAATTGCTAGCAACAGTCACTTCGATCTCCTGTAACACTAAATGCCTTAAGAGAATGGACTTGTTGTCTCATAACGATACGCGATAGAGCCCTCCTTACAATATAAGACGGTTATGCATATGAATGCACCAATTTTTTTTTGGACTTTTGGCCAGGTGTTTCCAAAAATTGGCCACTGTGCGACGCCACCAATATTAACTCTACGTCTGCCCACGTTTACGAAATATTTAGGTTTTCGCATTAGTTTACATTTAATAAAGCCATACTCACCAGAGACTGGCAAACGAAGCTGATTTTGTGACTATAAGCCTGCTCACATTAAAAATGGGGTATGAACGAACACCAGCGCATAGCGTACAGTGCTTGCAAACACAGCGACCACAAGTGAACGATACTTATAACAGCTCATACTGATATTGACTTCGGCAAAACAATATTCCGAGTCGAGCTGTCAAACTATCGATAGTCCAGTCCATCGATGTTTTACGATAGTCCTAAGGGTGACTATCGATAGTATCGATATATGTTTTTCTAAATCCATTTACTTTTCGTTGTCTTGCTTTTATAAACTTGTTTATTTTAGCGGCTCACGGTTGCATTTTAGTATCGAGAAATATTGCTAGAAATTCATTCGAAGTGTAAACAGTCAAAAAGCGATTTCAGAAATTTTCCCTGCAATTCGCCTTTCGGAAATAAAAAACTTTCTTTTGAAAAACACTTTATATGTAAGGTGTCACCGCTCATGAAACTGCTTTCGGAAATATCCCAATTTGACAGTCTTTTGAAATATACTGCATTGCCACGTCTGANAAAGGATAATACCACGATTTTAACCACGACGAAAACTCTAATTTACGAAAAGTTTAGAGCGAATTGCTAGCAACAGTCACTTCGATCTCCTGTAACACTAAATGCCTTAAGAGAATGGACTTGTTGTCTCATAACGATACGCGATAGAGCCCTCCTTACAATATAAGACGGTTATGCATATGAATGCACCAATTTTTTTTTGGACTTTTGGCCAGGTGTTTCCAAAAATTGGCCACTGTGCGACGCCACCAATATTAACTCTACGTCTGCCCACGTTTACGAAATATTTAGGTTTTCGCATTAGTTTACATTTAATAAAGCCATACTCACCAGAGACTGGCAAACGAAGCTGATTTTGTGACTATAAGCCTGCTCACATTAAAAATGGGGTATGAACTAACACCAGCGCATAGCGTACAGTGCTTGCAAACACAGCGACCACAAGTGAACGATACTTATAACAGCTCATACTGATATTGACTTCGGCAAAACAATATTCCGAGTCGAGCTGTCAAACTATCGATAGTCCAGTCCATCGATGTTTTACGATAGTCCTAAGGGTGACTATCGATAGTATCGATATATGTTTTTCTAAATCCATTTACTTTTCGTTGTCTTGCTTTTATAAACTTGTTTATTTTAGCGGCTCACGGTTGCATTTTAGTATCGAGAAATATTGCTAGAAATTCATTCGAAGTGTAAACAGTCAAAAAGCGATTTCAGAAATTTTCCCTGCAATTCGCCTTTCGGAAATAAAAAACTTTCTTTTGAAAAACACTTTATATGTAAGGTGTCACCGCTCATGAAACTGCTTTCGGAAATATCCCAATTTGACAGTCTTTTGAAATATACTGCATTGCCACGTCTGACACGCTCTTAAGACGGCAATGTAACCTCTGCTATTTCCACACTTAAAATAAAAAATGGCGCTTTTAGAAATAATGCCATGAACCAACTAAACAAGTCACCCAGCATGGCAACCGTGTATTTGTAATTGCAGCTTAGAAAAAAAATAATAGTTGATAACGTCATTTTTTAATCCGTTGTTTAATTCACACACATGGTTTCATTCCGTTTCATTCACATGACGGCGAAAAAATGACGTCACTGCAAAAAAATACTTTTTTCTCGCACTCCGTCCTGGGTGTTTTTTATTCGTTCGTTCATGAAATAATGCTGCAAAGTTTTGTTCTCTTTGAACCTATACGTGCAAATGTCAAAAGCGCTAGGAAAGAGAATACGCTATCAATGAAACGATAGTGGTAAAACTATCGATAGTTATTTCATGTGACCAGACTATCGATAGTATCGTCGATAGTTTTACAGCTCTAATTCCGAGTGAACGTGCACGAAACCAACAACCGCCGTATTTGATCGACTGCCGAAAGCACGATACTGCATTACACCCGATTTACATGATTCAAGTACTTGAAAGCAACTCTTGCTCATTCTTTTTTGTGTTTTCTATTTGCTTTTACACGTTTCAATTCTGTTGAATTCAAGTTTTTGGTTCTTTAAATGGGAAGCAACGAAAATGCCAAAAGCAAAGCTAGAAAGTTGAAACGACTTGACGGTACAGACGCATGTGCACTCATCCCTTTTCTTCTCACCCCCTCTCTTCCACATGCGAGCAGAATTGAATTCAGTACTTGAACTGTGTGCAGAAGTACTGCACATTAAAACTGGTACATATCGAGAAAGAAAAATCGAATCGCATCAAACGAAAATGATGCCCTAATTAGAAATGAGCAAATATTTTGATGTTTTCATTATATGACCTCAAATATCGCTAAAAACCGTGTTTTTGGCACTTTGAGGTTAGGATATCTCAAAATTCTAGTGCTAGAGCAATTGTGAGGCCAGACTTGGATTCAGCACCAAGAAACGATGTGTTTTACTCAGGTGGTAAAAAAAAAAAACAAATTTTACAAATAATTAGAAAAGAAAAAAAGAAATACTTAACTTACTTGCACACTAGCATTTAACAAGGTGGGTTTGCAACTTCAGATTTTTATCAATCATGGTTGTATTTTAGTCCATTTACATTTGTAGATTCTTGTAAATTCAGTGCTTCCATAGCCTTAAATATTTCAAATTATTTTAGGTTTTAACCAGAGACCGAAAATAATTATTATCCTAATATTCAGGATCAAAAACGTCGCCTTGTTTTAAGAGAAATTTTTTTCATCCTTGTATAATAATTATTTACGAGAAATATCTTTTTTCGTCTCGCGGGACGATTATTTCAAAAGGAATATTATTTACGTCTTCTCATAATAATTATATGGGCATTTTATTTTGTTTCGTCTCGCGGGACGATTATTTCAAGACGAATATTATTTACGTCTTCTCATAATAATTATATGGGCTTTTTATTTTTTTTCATCTCTCGGGACGTTTATTTCAAGATGAATATGATTTACGTCTTCTCATAATAATTATATGCGCTTTTTTATTTTTTTCGTCTCTCGGGACGTATATTTCAAGACGAATATTATTTACGTCTTCTCATAATAATTATATGGGCTTTTTAATTTTTTTCGTCTCTCGGGACGTTTATTTCTAGACGAATATTATTTACTTCTTCTTATAATAATTATATGCGCTTTTTATTTTTTTTCGTCTCTCGGGATGTTTATTTCAATACGAATATGATTTACGTCTTCTCATAATAATTATATTGGCTTTTTATTTTTTTTCGTCTCTCGGGACGTTTATTTCAAGACGAATATTATTTACGTCCCACATTTTTCTTAATAGAATTGGTACACTTACAGCCGATATCACGAAATTTTTTTATTGCAATTTAATTGATTAAATTTTAATTTTTATTCAATTTTGCATTTAAGTTTTACTCCTTTCACCAGTACACACTTGGCCTAATTCAATTTGTCTGGCATAAATGAACTAATTCAGCTTCGAAGTTGAAATTTGGCGAAGTCAATCGCCATGGCATTTATAAGAATATGACCAAATTGTGGACCATCGGGCCACGCCCACCTTGACCGCCCATACAACATTATTTATAGCTTTAAAGATTTTCAATGAGAAGTGAGTAAATCTTATACGTATTTATATAAAGTAAAGTTGCAAAAGTGGTGTAACTCATTTACTCAAAAACCTCTGGACCGAGTTTGACGACATTTTGAGTAATTGAGAATTGGGACAATGTTTAAATTATGTTAGTTTGCTATCCGGTAAATATTAAAACATTAATTAAATTTAATTAAATTAATTACTTCAATTGATACCCATATCAATCGAAATGGTGTTGAAAAGGATTTATTTCTAAGCAACATGTGGGAGGGTTGCCATCTGTTTAAAAAATTCAATTGAACATGAACATGGGAGTTAGGTAACTGGAATACGTATCACAAAATGGGTGTCAGGCGAGGTTTGGTGAAGTCTAAAAATGTGTACACGAAGGCGTAAAAAAATAGGTTTAAGAAATTTTCACTTTGAAAATTTCTGGATGAGGGCTGCCAACTGATTAATTATTTATTAACTTTAATGAGTGATTACAATATGGATATCAAACGCAAGAGTTTTAAAAAACTTCATTTCTAAACTATATGCAGGAGCAGGGCCATAGCCAGGATTTTTTTTCGGGGGGGAGGGGTGCTTTCTGGCAAAATATTTTTTTTATTATCACTTTTATTTCAACACATTTTGATTAAAAGAAAAATACTGATAAAAATAAAATATTTCACACAAACAACAAAAAATATAATCGATAATCGCATGAGGCTTTTGGCTGGAAAATTTTAAAATGCACTTAGTGGCATTGTGCTACTATGATAGCTCGGCCCAGTAATCATAGTCAACTTATGTACAGTAGACTGCATCATTCCCCATACAAGAAAAAATCGGTACTATTCTTCCACTGGAATTATGAAATCTATTATATTTTAAGACTTCTACCAAAATATTTCTGAAAAATAATAAGGTTTACGTGAGCGGGACCAATTTGAAAATACCTCCAAAAATTGAGTCTTTTATTAAAAAAAAAGTTTTTTTTTAATATTTTTTGAAAAAAATTCCCTCAGATTACTAAACAGTTTAAGCTTAAAAAACTTGTATAAAAATATTTAAAAAAAATTTTCTACGGAATCATAATATCTAATGAGATTTTCGATGCTGTTTTTGAACTTTTATCAAAGACTGGTTTAAGAAAAACTTGAATAACTCAGCCAAAAGCCCTACCAATTTAAACTTATGAGGTATCATTGGTAAGGTATTTTCTCACCCTTTGCATTTCTTTGCGAANCTATGAGGTATCATTGGTAGGGTATTTTCTCACCCTTTGAATTTCTTTGCGAATCAGCTCATTCAAAGTATCTATGAAAGAGGAAGGTAAGATAAACGCGTGTCATTCCATGTTGAGTTAAGATGTGTTGGTATTTGATAAAGACAACTTTGGGACGTGAATAAGTTTGTTTTGCAAAGAAATAAAAAGGTGAGAAAATACCTTTCCACTGATACCTCATAAGTCAATATCGGTAAAGTGTTGCAGCAGTTATTCCAGTTTTTCTTACCCAAAGCATTGTAAAAAGTTAAAAAACAGCATCAAATTCTTATATCAAATTCTTATTATTATGATTCCGTTGATACAATTTTTTAATATTTTTATGTCGATTTTTTAAGCTTAAACTGTTTTTTCATGTGGGAGGATTTTTCCCAAAAAATCCTTTAATATAAAATATTATATTTGTTGTTATTTAATTTTGGTTAGTTTTTTATAGTTCGTTCTTTACCAACATCCGTATAAATACAAGTTTAAAGGCAGTGTCACACGATTGGATATTTGCCAAAATTTGGTGCAAATCGTATCCCAATTGTGTGAATACCCAAATATTTTTCTTTATCCCAATCAAAATTAGTTTGTTGAAATTTTTCAATAGAACATCGCTGTATTGTACCAATCTTTTGACCACAAAAAACATTTCCCATTTTATTACAACGCTTTTATCAACTTGCAATGTTGTGTTCCAGAAACTTTCAATGTTGTGGATCCAGAAGCTTTCAATGTTGTGTGTCCGACACCAAAGCAAAGCTTTGAAAAGCTCCTATAAAAGAGCATAGTGAATAGGACGAGGTAGATGACATCTACCAGTTTGGGACTACACCGAAACTAAATACTTTCGGACCAGTTGGTGCCCAGTTGGTCTTTTTAAGCTCCTGTGGCCGTTTTAAGGGTAATTCTTGGGCTCCTGCACTGCCGCTCGGGGTTTCTGCCTTCTACGGTGGTAATTTTGCGCCGGGTTGCCTGTTTTGGCGGATTGTTGTGCTGTGTGCCGCGTATTACGTGTACCGGGTACCACTTTCTCTAGCGAATTGCTCTGGGGAACCTGTTGTGTGAGTTGCTGGCTTTTTGGCTAGACTTTGAGGAGGGTTTATACACGCATATCGGCGGAAATAGACGACACGCCATTTCTTTAAATAAAATTAATTTGTGCTCGTTTGTATGTACATACATATGTAAATGCATGTGTGTGCACCTTTCTATTAATATCGTTGAATTATTTTAATATCTATTGCAAAATTTTATTCAGACAGGACTAAAAAGTAGAAAATAAATAATATAAAAAAAACTTTTTAATATACAACGCTTTTATAAATGGACTAAAAAGTAGAAAATAATACTTCTCAGTCCCATAGAATTTGTTTTGATAACTTTTGATTTTGAAATTTTAGCAAAAGTCATTATAAACAATCTATGAAATTGAAAATGAAAAGCGTGGGGCGCATGTAATACACTTGAATTGATATGAAAAGTAATATATGAATGTATGTATGTGGGTATATGAATAACGACCGCTTAAAATCGATTTCAAAGTTCTACTTTCGCTGTAGAAATTTTAGGTCTACGTTATGTAGTTTGACTATTGTCAATTAAATCGAATGCTTTGTATTGCATGCGCTCCACGTTTTTCATTTTCAATTTCATAGATTGTTTATAATGACTTTTGCTAAAATTTCAAAATCAAAAGTTATCAAAACAAATTCTATGGGACTGAGAAGTATTATTTTCTACTTTTTAGTCCATTTATAAAAGCGTTGTATATTAAAAAGTTTTTTTTATATTATTTATTTTCTACTTTTTAGTCCTGTCTGAATAAAATTTTGCAATAGATATTAAAATAATTCAACGATATTAATAGAAAGGTGCACACACATGCATTTACATATGTATGTACATACAAACGAGCACCAATTAATTTTATTTAAAGAAATGGCGTGTCGTCTATTTCCGGTGTAGCAAACGTAGTACATAGGGCGACATCTAGATGTCATCTACCTCGCCCTATTCACTATGCTTTTTTATAGGAGCTTTCCAAAGCTTTGCTTTATGGTGTCGGACACACAACATTGAAAGTTTCTGGAACACAACATTGAAAGTTTCTGGAACACAACATTGCAAGTTGATAAAAGCGTTGTAAAATAACACCGTATTGCACTTCTACATACCAATCTCGTCAATTCTCGGTGCAGATGTGACGGTGGGTTAAATATTTTACGTAAACATCTCCGAACTCGATTATTTGCATTTGATTTTATAACATCTAGCAACCCTTTTCAAGATCCAAAACCACGCAAAAGGAAAGCCTTTAATATATATATGTATATATATATATATATATGTGACACGTAAAGTTAAAAGGGACCCACGGTCAGAAAAAATCGGTTTTCGCTTTTTCATCGACTCTTATAGTAAACGGGCCATTCTGTCGAATGCAATAAACCGTAGCTTTCTAGCTGCATTAGTTTTTTCACAATTTCACTTCAAAGTTAGGTACCTTCACACAAAAAAAGAACAAAAAAATCAAATCTGACAAACTATTCTGAAATTAATCAATAATAACATTTGAGTTTCACATGAATCCGAACAAGTTTTAAATTTTTTCCGCCATATTGGATCCGCCATTTTGAATTTTAAAAAACGAACTTCGGATTCGTAATCAGCGACACCAAAAACCCCCGGGTAGTGAGTTTCAAGCGATTCCGATCAATTTTTAAAAAAGTCATCCGCCATATTGGATCCGCCATTTTGAATTTTGGAAAACTAACATCGGATTCGTAATCAGCGAACCCGAAAACCCCCGAGTAACGAATTTCAATCCATTAAAACGTTCAGAAGCATCAAAATCAACTTGGTAAACTTCAAAGTCGTTTTTCTCGAAATCTTTTTTTCTGAGCGTAGNCTGAGCGTAGGTCCCTTTTAACTTTACATGTCACATATAAATATATTTAACGCTTTAAGAGCCGTTAGCGTATCTGTGTTAAGCTATAGTTTATTTATTTATCTCATTTAACTACAGAAAATTCCATAGAATTACTTGAAAATAGATAAATTAACGGTCCTAAATCTCCGAACTCGATAAAAAAGTTTTAATTCAATAAAAGTCCCATATGATTATTATGAGAAGACGTAAATCATATTCGTCTTGAAATAAACGTCCCAAGAGACGAAAAAAAAATAAAAAGCCGATATAATTATTATGAGAAGACGTAAATAATAATCGTCTTGAAATAAACGTCCCGAGAGACGAAAAAAAATAAAAAGCCGACATAATTATTATAAGAAGACGTAAATAATATTCGTCTTGAAATAAACGTCCCGACAGACGGAAAAAATAAAAAGCCCATGTAATTATTATAAAAGACGTAAATAATATTCGTCTTGAAATAAACGTCCCGAGAGACGAAAAAAAATAAAAATCCCATATAATTATTATGAGAAGACGTAAATAATATTCGTCTTGAAATAAACGTCCCGAGAGACGAAAAAAAATAAAAATCCCATATAATTATTATGAGAAGACGTAAATAATATTCGTCTTGAAATAATAGTCCCGGGAGACGAAAACAACTTTTCCATTGTTCAGTAATAATTGTGGAGCAACATTTAATTTTATTTCTTATAATCGTTATGGTCTCTGGTTTTAACTATCTCGAAGTAATTTTAGTTCAGAAAAAAGCACTACAAAAGCACTAGGCACTAAATAATTTTTTTTTGGCGTTTTAATTTTCAAAAAGCACTAAATCTAGTGCTTAAAGCACCAAGTTGGCAACTATGCTGAAAGCCATTTCATTTGTTGCTGAAGGCATGTTTGATGCCCAGTAGAAATCGGTTGTATGCATTCACGATGAATGCTTGCTATATGAGTGAATTAGTTTATCATGAATTTCCACGAATAAATTCCAATTCTAGCGAATTGCAAGCGAATGTACGTTGTCGTTATTTTAGGCACATTTCTTGATAAATCTGAAGTGGAATTTTTGTAATATTTTCAGTCTTGTACACAAATTTTAGTGAACGGACGTGTTGTGCGATACTATTTTCAGCACAAACGGGCTTTTACAAGATATGCATTTGCATATATAAGTGCTACTTTCCTGTATGTCCCCGTATATTAAAATGTATCAGAGAAGTTGCATTTACATATAGGGATACATATCTTGTAAGAATGCTTTAATACTGTTCCATTAATGCATTTTTGTATGTTTGAAACTTTAATACAGCCATATGCATACAGCAGTAGTACAAGTGTATGGTTAGAGTATGCATACGCTCTGAGAAACCACCCGTGTTAAATGGAAATGAACGTTCATTTATACTGGCATGTATACACAGCAGCAAGCTCATGCCACCACAGCAATGTCGTATGCATAATGTACATTGATATGTACATACATTCATACATACGTACGTATGCACATTCCTCACAACTAGCCTGCCAACACGTGCTTGGCGCCGGCAGAGAGTAAAGCAATTGAATGGTAGACGCGCTATAAATATCTACATAAATACATACAAGACGATAAATTACCCTGTAGCATATCGGAATAGACTACTAGACTGGAACTAGACTAGAATAGGAAACTAGACTGCAAGTGATTGTAACTAGTCCAAAGTTTGGTCCAACACAACAACATGTAAAATTCTATTTACATTTAACATTGAATGTCCTAGGCTCGGACCAATTGTCCGCTTCTGCAATACATTGTAACCGGGGTTCTCAGATTTTCTAAGCGGATACTCTCTCTGCATGCCAATGTCGCACATGAGAATTTGTTGACTAAGTGCCTACATATCAGCAAGTCGTTAATTGTACCCGTTGTCCGCTACAGCATGACATTGTAACCAGTTTTAGATCAAAACTCATACCTTATGCCTTACATTCGGACCACTTTTAGTACAATTCACCTGTTTTGCATTACATTGCTTTATATTTGTGGATATCTTTGGTCTAGATACAAAGCTACTATACCTACGACTATATTTTTCGAGCAATTGGACCAATCTTTCCTTCAGGGTACCCTTTCCCTGCAGTGAAAACCCAAACCAGTTAGAAAAAATACTAGTTCATAAGCTAGTATGTGCCTACCAGTTCGACATTTTCGAAGAACTTAATCGTTCAGCGACATCTGCCTTTGAATTACCAAAGCATAAAATAAAACGCAATTAATTGCTTTTCTTACAAATGTCGGCTGTGGCGTCACGTGAATACTACTGGTTCTGGTTCTGGGATCGCAGGTTAGAGGCCGCTTGGAGGTGGTTAAGATTTTTAAAATTAGATAACTATTTCAATTTAAATATAAATACCAAACTTAAAAATCTAGTTGCATTACAAAAAAAAGAAACAAATATATGGGAAAAAATACTTGTACCATAAAAAAGTAGATACAAAAATATATGTTTTTTTTAAATTACATTTAAGAATAACAAAAAAAACCTAAATAAAAAATATAAAGAAAAGAAATATAAAAAAAATAAAAAAAATAAAAAAATTCCTTGCGCCAGGGCTTGAACCTGGTACCTCAGACATATCACGCGAGTGATTTGCTCTGTCGGCCATTGCGACTGTTGGTAGGATGCTACTAATATTTCTACTAGTAGATGCTGATGCATAGCCTGACAGTTGACATCTCGTAGGACATCGTAATGTTAAAAATACTAGTCGCTAACATTGAAAAAGGATAGAATGTGAACTAGTTGGGCTGAAACGCAAACAGGTAGAATTGTTGTTCACAACTAGTAGCTTTCCCTGCAGGGTTACAACAGAGATTGGCATCTTCGACAGAGAATTTTTGTAGTGTGCGAGAAATTGATGTCACTGTGTGCGTGCGAACAACCCTGTAAAAAATTATGCGACTAATCTCTAAATAGAGTATACCGAGATTACTCTCAATCGGGTACAATTGGCCATTAATTAGTCGCAACTAGTCTCATACGGGTACTAATGGAGGTCAATTAGTTTCGATTCATCCCTTATGGGTATAATTGGAGATCAATTAGTATCCAACTCATCTCTAACGGGTACTATTAACGATTTAATGATATGTACGCACTTAGTCAATGAAAGGTCATGTGCGTCGTTGGCACACAGAGAGAGTATTCGCCTAACAAAACTGAGCACCCCAGTTCGAATCTCAGCTGGCGCAAATTTTTATTTTTATTTTTTAAAAGTGACTAGTCGCTTTTTACACCCATCCGGCATAAAGGTGAACAATTAGTCTCTTCATAGGACATGCTCCATGCCATATAAAGAGATCAAAAGTGGTATTAGACGCATGCTCCTTTGCGATTGCTCCCGGAGTCATCCCGGATTAGTCCCATTTTTTGCAGGGAAGTAGTGCGGTTGAATGAAGCTTTCGATGCATTCTAAAGCAGAGCGTGTATGTATACGCGAATATGCCAACCGGGCAGGCGCCGCCCAGGTCTTCTGTACAACATTCGTCGCGCTTTCGGCAACAACTCAACTAAAATTAAATAAAATTTTGATACCTTTTCCCATAAGTATTCGTAAGTTGAAAGAAATTTTTTTCAAAAAAGCAAGAAATTTTCCTTTATTCTTGTCNCCCTGTAAAAAATTATGCGACTAATCTCTAAATAGAGTATACCGAGATTACTCTCAATCGGGTACAATTGGCCATTAATTAGTCGCAACTAGTCTCATACGGGTACTAATGGAGGTCAATTAGTTTCGATTCATCCCTTATGGGTATAATTGGAGATCAATTAGTATCCAACTCATCTCTAACGGGTACTATTAACGATTTAATGATATGTACGCACTTAGTCAATGAAAGGTCATGTGCGTCGTTGGCACACAGAGAGAGTATTCGCCTAACAAAACTGAGCACCCCAGTTCGAATCTCAGCTGGCGCAAATTTTTATTTTTATTTTTTAAAAGTGACTAGTCGCTTTTTACACCCATCCGGCATAAAGGTGAACAATTAGTCTCTTCATAGGACATGCTCCATGCCATATAAAGAGATCAAAAGTGGTATTAGACGCATGCTCCTTTGCGATTGCTCCCGGAGTCATCCCGGATTAGTCCCATTTTTTGCAGGGAAGTAGTGCGGTTGAATGAAGCTTTCGATGCATTCTAAAGCAGAGCGTGTATGTATACGCGAATATGCCAACCGGGCAGGCGCCGCCCAGGTCTTCTGTACAACATTCGTCGCGCTTTCGGCAACAACTCAACTAAAATTAAATAAAATTTTGATACCTTTTCCCATAAGTATTCGTAAGTTGAAAGAAATTTTTTTCAAAAAAGCAAGAAATTTTCCTTTATTCTTGTCACTTAGAAAAATTAATTTTTAGCTACATTAACGTGCATTTAATAACACCAAGTGGTTTTGTAAATTTTAAAAAGTTTTCCGACATATAGTTGTTAACTGTAATGCGAAAAAATCAACTTTTACATCGCGAGCAACCCTTCTCTTAGCATTCAAAGGAGATTGACAACCATGCCCATGACAAATTTTCAACAATAACTTGACTGTACTAAAAATAACTTGAAACTTTTAGATTTTCAGTTATATGCCGTTAATCGAGAATTCAAAGAAGCCGGAAATATAAATTTTCTTGAAGGCGGAATTTACAGACTAATGCAAGTTTTTGAGACATCTTTTAATTTCATAGATAGCTCCCAATCCACCAGTTTGATTGAAAAACATTGTAACCAAAATAGCAGGAAATAACAACTTACTGAACTAAATGTAACAGGTCAAAATTAGTTTAAATTAGTATTATTTTAATAGAGTAGGCAACATTTTTTGCAAGTATTATTTGTGGGAATCTAATCTCAGTAATAAACATTGAACATGAGGAAAAATTTGGCTCGTAGTTTTAGTCAGTATTTTTCAATTCTAAGAAACAGATCTGGGAAACAAAGGCCCGTAGTTATAGTCAAAATTAAGTCGAAACTATAGTTAGTTGCACCTTTTTTCGACAGGTATCCCATTAAAAATTATGTCAAAAAATTTTGACTATAACCGGCCTTTGTTTCCCAAATCCGTGTCTAAGTATGGGAAAATACTGACTACATGTTAATAAGTTTGTTAAGGGGCCGAGATTCTCTTCCATAGATGTACTGTGTAAAAATGTCCGTTTTTTCGGTAGATACAATTTTCGATTTTTTATGGATACTATAGGCTAAGGCAGTGGCAACACTGTTCGGCAACCGTTCAAATTCCGCGTTTGCTAGTCAATATCAGTATGAGCTGTTATAAATATCGTTCACTTGTGATGGCTGTATTTGCAAAACAGCACGCCATGCGCTGGTGTTCAGTCATCCTCTAATTTCGTTTAGGTATCGACACTACTAAGCCAACGCGCTGCTCAGTCATACAAAGCAGCAGTATTGATTGAGTTTGCAATAGTTGGCGTTCAACGCAAGCCAGTCTCTGATACTCACTCGTACATTTTATATGGAGAATAATAATAATTCATTTAAAACTCTGCATGAAAACATCTTCTCGACGATACATGTAACTTTCATGAAAACTAACTATAATAAGCAGCGTTGCCAGGTCTTCGGCATGAGAAAACGTCCCTCTTGGTCGGAAAAAACGTCATTTCCTGCCCAAAAACGTGTTTTTCAAATGTATGCACACAGAATCGTTCTTATTAAACTTTTACTGTATACAAAGGTACATAAGGTACATAAGGTGTATTATAATGTCATTTTGATAGAGCACATTTAAAATTCATTGTAAACTGGTTTGAAATTGTTAATAAAACAAAATCATTTATATATACACTTGTGATCAGCTGATTAAGTCATCAATATTTTGGTCGATTGTGGCTGCTTTTCTTTCGTTTATTTAATGTTTATTATTTTTCCATAAAAGCCAAGCTCATTATATAACAAACAAAATATAAATCCACATTTAAAACTTTGTGCAAAAATTATAAAAAATCTGCAAAGTTTCAGCTAAATTTTCAAGTTTTTATTCGGATTTTTAAGAATTTTTTTGAGTATGCAGTTTGATCGCTCATTATTTTCCAGGGCAATAATGTGCAAGTTTTAAGTTGCCAAAGAATCGCGTTGATTTTTAATATTTTTTTCTCTCTTGTAGACATTTGGTTAGGTGGTCGATTGTCGAAAATGCTAAATTAAACTTTTTGGATTCTAGGCTAATTGATCTCATGTGGTTGAGTGCAAGAAAAAACGTTCTTCACATTCGCAGGCTTTCTAGCGTTAATCTTGTTTTTATACCCGAGCGCACTTGTGCACAAGGGTATTATAACTTTGTTCACATAACGGTTGTTTGTAACAGGCAAAACGAATCGAGATAGATATAGACAAATGTATACATAAATTATCAGAATGAAAAGAGAAATCGATTAAGCGGTGACTGTCTGTCCGTCCGTCCGTCCGTCCGTCCGTCCGTCCGTCCGTCCGTCTGTGCACACGATAACTCCAGTAAAAATTGAGATATCTTAACGAAACTTGGTACGTGAACTTCTTTTGGGCGTGGGACGGATGGTATTGAAAATGGGCTAAGTCGGATAATAACCACGCCTACCTCCCATATAACGGTAATTTTGCTACAGAAAGAGTATAACTTACTTTACATATATCGTCGTTTAAAGTACAAAACCGCGTATCGTCGTTCTGCAAAACCGCGTAACTGACATTTGCTGCCAAAAATTGGATTTGCTCACACAAGCTCTTGGCTTCGTCCGAAATATACTAGCCAGAAATGCGATTGCTTTATAAAAAAGAGAACCATTTTGAAATATAAGTGTTTTTACTCTCTAGAAAATAATTTATGCAACGTCACATACGCGGTTTAAGCTAATTAAAGAAATTGCGCTTATACCTATTTTGGTGAGATCTCTTCATATGTTCATTGCTTCGTTCACAAAAAATAAAATGCTTTAATTTCACTCTTAAGTAGCGATTCTTTATACGTTTAGAAAACGTAATGCTTTCTACCATCTTTAATGAAAATCGATTTTTGAACGAAAAAAACTTTATAGGAAATATAAAATTTTGGTCTATTTAAAAAAGTATCCACTTTTATACTGACCGGAAAAATAGGTATCCCGCAAAAATTCGCCTAAAAATGTATCCAATTGGATCTATTTAGATCAAAACGGCATCGCTGCTTTCTTACATGTTACCAGCGTTGCCAGGTTGACGTTTTTAACGTCATTTGGACGTTTTTTGTATCTTGTTGACGTTCGGACGTTTTTTCTGCAAAAAGTGACGTTTTTTAACTTCCCAGTACTTTTTCTATGTTACTAAATATTGCAAGTAGAACTAATTTTGAATTATTTCCTTAATAAATCTTAACAAGCTTTGTTTTTTGCAGCAGCTTCTTCAAAAAAAAAAATGTTGTCTTGGGAAACAAATGACCTAAATACGATGCATACCAAGCGTATGCGCATTTTTTTTTTTATTCTTGGACTAAGGATCCCGCGTTCAAAGGCTGGTTTTGTAAACACTTGAGGTTACGAGGCTTATTGCAATGTTAGCAAGTGCACATTAAAAGCCAAGTCAGGAAGAGCTGATCTACATATTGCAACACGCACGCTCGCAAAAGCACCAAAAAAGCTGAAGCAGCATAAAAAGTCAGAAAAAAGTAGGCAACTTTTTTAAGACTTCATTGAAAATGTAATGAACGCAAAAAAACCTGAAATATTGCTATGTTCGTTCCTAGCAGAACGTAATTTAGCATTGATTATGAGTTGATGGTCAATTCCGGTTAATTAACCTTTTTGGATTCTAGGCTAATTGACCTCATGTGGTTGAGTGCAAGAAAAAACAACGTAGTGTACGAAATTGCATGTAAGGGAAGCGAGAACGAAGTTTGCAATAAAATATACATCGGAACAACGAAAAGGGCGTTAGGAGTTCGCATAAGTGAGGGCGAAGCGGACATCCGTAAGAACAAGAACAACACTGCGTTAGCGCAACACATATTGACAAGTGGACACAAAGCTGATCTAGGCAAAGTAAAGATACTAGACAAGGAAATAAATAATATAAAAAAAACTTTTTAATATACAACGCTTTTATAAATGGACTAAAAAGTAGAAAATAATACTCCTCAGTCCCATAGAATTTGTTCTGATAACTTTTGATTTTGAAATTTTAGCAAAAGTCATTATAAACAATCTATGAAATTGAAAATGAAAAACGTGGAGCGCATGCAATACAAAGCATTCGATTTAATTGACAATAGTCAAACTACATAACGT
>NW_016159599.1:56539-62752 GCF_001687245.7 Rhagoletis zephyria
TACCAAGATATACACATGTAACCATAAGTAAGCGTGGCTACGCCCATTTTCCAAAAATTTAAAATATTCATGTTTTGCGTCTGAAACTCATTGTAAGTATCAATTTTGAGTGAATTATCTTCAGTAGTTACTAAAATATCGCAGTTTTCGTATTTCTTAATCTCTTTCATATCACATATTTTCATTTGTTAATTTAAAAAGAAAGAAGATTTCAATGTAGTTTAAAAAACTAAATTGGATTTATTTAAGGAAACTTTTATGAATTTTACTGAAAAGACTTTAAATACACTCTAAAAACTTTGTTTATTTGCACATATTGAGAGAGGTAACCAGTTTCCTCTTTTATGTATGCAAATTTGCAAGCCGTGTAATAAAATTACTCATTGCCTGTTTACTTTTACACATAAAATGTTTAAAGTAAAGTAATGTTTATTATTAGTAGGAAATGTATTTGTAGATAGAAAATTTTTGCAATTTTAAACATTCTACATATGTATGTGTATATTTTAAAGATCTCAAGTTCAAAATCAAATACTGAACATCCTATACGTATATTTATACAGATTCTTGTTGAAAAATAGATACTTTTCAGTAGTAGTTTTACATGCTCTTTTTAGAGTGTACTTGCTATTTCTTATATTTACTTTGCAAAATACTTATGCACAAAAAATTTACTTTATAAATTGAAATTACAAATGTTTGATTTTATGCACATGTATTCCAAGTCCTTAGCTTGGGTTAAATCATGTCTTTTTCATGAAAATGTTTGGTTTTCATACAAGTTATGAGATTTATATGTAAAAAAAGAAAATTGGATACATTTGGATAAATTTTTGGCTTGGTCAGGGATACATTTTTTTGAGACGGCGCGGCAACACTGTCACCGNTTTTGGCTTGGTCAGGGATACATTTTTTTGAGACGGCGCGGCAACACTGTAAGAAAGTCTAAGTTCGGGCGGAGCCGAACATTAAATACCCGGCGCAAGTATTAAATATATGTTTTTTCACCTTTTCGAAACCTACCGCTTACCGCGGGGTGTATCAATTTTGAGTAAATTAGTGTCCTTAAATTTCGAAATATTGCAGTTTCAAGCATTTCTGAAATTTACCGTTTTATGAAAAGCGGCCGTAATTTTAGTCCAATTTCAATAATTTTCAACGTTTTGCTTTTATGTGGCGAGTACAATAAAAATACCGAGTTTGGTACGAGTTGGTTGAACGGTTACCGCTATACATATATGTGATCATAAGTGGGCGGTGCCACGCCCCTTTTCAAAAATTTTACCATAGACGTATTTCTTGGTAAAGAATTGTTGCAAGCATCAATTTTGAATAAATTAGCTTTAATATTTACTGATTTATCGAAGATTTTGTATTTCTCTACATCACACAGAGAAAAAAAACGCGCTGTAGGAATAAAAAAAAAATGTATTTGATTACCGTTTAAAAAGGCTCGTTTTTAAATCAAGTGAAAAGTCTTAACAAAATGGATTTTTTCATTATACATACACCCGTATTAAAATGAATCATTTTCACTGCACGGGTGGCGTTTTGCGCGTCTCGGATGCTTTTTCATATGTAATTAAGAAAGCATATGTATACAAAGCATACAAAGCGAGGGCAACGCATACATACATACATATGTACATACATACATATGTACATACATGGTACGACATCATGCACTAATCGCGCGCTGTGATGTTGTTTCAAACTCAACATTTGAAAACACATTTACATGTGTGGCTGTAGCTGAGTGTCCAAAGACGCTTGATACAATTGGTGTTGCTACCAAGAGCGTCCGGGTTCAATTACCATCAGACGGAACATAAATTAAATTTTTTTCTTAATTTTAATTTCGTATAACGACAAGGCATCTGTGCACTTCGCAACGACATATTTTATAACGTACATACTCAAATTTAAAACGAGTTCGGTTGGTGCTCTTTCATATGCGTATTTTTTTTTTAAATTTAGCTCGTTTTTTTATTCTAAAATTTGTTCCCTCAGTGTACCGTTATATGGGATGTGGGCGTGGTTATTGTCCGATTTTTTAAATTTTCGGCCATTTAGTATGCTGTACCAAGGCCAACAACTGTGCCAAGTTCGGAATAAATTGGTGCAGCGGTTACAAAGATATACTTATTTAACCATAAGTAACCAGTAGTTACTAAAATATCGCAGTTTTCGTATTTCTGGAAATTACCGTTATATGGGAAGTAGGGATGGTTACAGTCCGATTTCGCCCATTTTCATTACCAACCTACCTTGGATTAATGGAAACCTACGTACCAAATTTCGTTGAGATATCTCAATTTTTGCTCGAGTTATCGTGTACACGGATGGACGGACAGACGGACAGACNGATTCGTTTTGGCTGTTACAAACAACCGTTATGTGAACAAAATTAATATACCCTTGTGCACAAGTGCGTTCGGGTATAAAAATGGTATTTCATTAACCACTGCGGTAAAACCACATATGTTTGTGATTTTAGGAGTTTTAATTTTATTTAAAAAAAATGCATGCATTTTTCTTCAGAAAACGTTCACTTTAATTAATGTTAATTAAAACTACTCCTTAAAATACTGTTAATGATTGAAATATTGTCATGGAACAGAGAAATAGATTGTTTTGCGAAAATTACCAAAATTCGAGATAAGTTATTTTACTGGATATAGAATAGTTGCCAATTTCACTTGGCTGGCCGAGATTTCTTACTTTCGGAATGAAAAAGTTGCGCTTGTTGGNACTGGATATAGAACAGGTGCCAATTTCACTTGGCTGGCCGAGATTTCTTACTTTCGGAATGAAAAAGNGAAAATTACCAAAATTCGAGATAAGTTATTTTACTGGATATAGAATAGTTGCCAATTTCACTTGGCTGGCCGAGATTTCTTACTTTCGGAATGAAAAAGTTGCGCTTGTTGGTGATGAATTCGCGGGGAGATGTGCTGCGGTTGTTTTTATGACAGAATTTACTTGGCCTTGAGAAATACGCGCCTGCGCTTATGAATGAAATAGTTATTGTTCGTATATGCGCGTAATTATGTACATGTGTACATATGTATGTATGAATGTATGCTCGCAGTAGAAATCGGTTGTATGCATTCATGAAGAATGCTTGCTATACGAGTGAATTAGTGTGAACCATTCATGCGTAGTCATGAATTTCCACAAACAAATTCAAATTTTAGCGAACTGCAATCGAACGTAAGCTCCTTAAAGTTGGCACCCGACCTTGATGCATTTTGATAAAATACCTAGAATATGATNATGCATGAATGAAATAGTTATTGTTCGTATATGCGCGTAATTATGTACATGTGTACATATGTATGTATGAATGTATGCTCGCAGTAGAAATCGGTTGTATGCATTCATGAAGAATGCTTGC
Source organism: Rhagoletis zephyria (assembly GCF_001687245.7). Taxonomy (NCBI): domain Eukaryota; kingdom Metazoa; phylum Arthropoda; class Insecta; order Diptera; family Tephritidae; genus Rhagoletis; species Rhagoletis zephyria. The sequence continues at coordinate 59,937 of NW_016159599.1, forward strand.
TATACGAGTGAATTAGTGTGAACCATTCATGCGTAGTCATGAATTTCCACAAACAAATTCAAATTTTAGCGAACTGCAATCGAACGTAAGCTCCTTAAAGTTGGCACCCGACCTTGATGCATTTTGATAAAATACCTAGAATATGATAGATTTAACTCTCTGGAGGATTTTAGTAAGTTTCTTTTTGTTTTGTAGTTGAAAAATAAGTGCGCAATGCGTTTTTTTTTTTAATTCATATGAAGCTTTTTACAGCTACAGCTTCAATTTTAATGAATTCAGGTCCAGAATCGTTTGTAGTTGATTATAGTTTTAATTTTTTTTTTAGTTGAAAAATAAGTGCGTGTTGCGTTTTTTTTTTAAATTCATATGAAGCATTTTACAGCTACAGCTTCAATTTTAATGGATTCTGGTCCAGAATCGTTTGTAGTTGATTGTAGTTTAAAATTTTTTTTTAGTTGAAAAATAAGTGCGTAGCTTGTTTTTTTTTTTAATTTATATGAAGCTTTTTACAGCTACCGCCTAAATTTTAATGAATTCTGGTCCAGAATCGTTTGTAGTTGATTGTAGTTTTAAACTTTTTTAGTTGAAAAATAAGTGCGTTAGTCTCGATCCATCCCTTATGGGTATAATTGGAGATCAATTAGGTCCAACTCATCTCTAACGGGTACTATTAACGATTTAATGATATGCACGCACTTAGTCAATGAAAGGTCATGTGCGCCGTTGGCACACAGAGAGAGTATTCGCCTAACAAAACTGAGCACCCCAGTTCGATCTCAGCTGGCGCAAATTAATATTTTTATTTTTTAAAAGTGACTAGTCGCTTTTTACACCCATTCGGGCATAAAGGTGAACAATTAGTCTCTTCATAGGCATGCTCCATGCCATATAAAGAGATCAAAAGTGGTATTAGACGCATGCTCCATTGCGATTGCTCCCGGAGTCATCCCGCGATATACGCGAATATGCCAACCGGGCAGGCGCCGCCCAGGTCTTCTGTACAACATTCGTCGCGCTTTCGGCAACAACTCAACTCAGTGTAAATTTTGATACCTTTTCCCATAAGTATTCGTAAGTTGAAAGAAATTTTTTTCAAAAAAGCAAGAAATTTTCCTTTATTCTTGTTATTTTGAAAAATTAATTTTTAGCTACATAAACGGGCATTTAATAACACCAAGTAGTTTTGTAAATTTTAAAAAGTTTTCCGACCTATAGTAGTTAACTGTAATGCGAAAAAATCAACTTTTACATCGCGAGCAACCCTTCTCTTAGCATCCAAAGGATTTTTGACAACCATGCCGATGACAAATTTTCAACAATAACTTGACTGTACTAAAAATAACTTGAAACTTTTAAATTTTCAGTTATATGCCGTTAATCGAGAATTCAAAGAAGCCGGAAATATAAATTTTCTTGAAGGCGGAATTCACAGACTAATGCCAGTTTTTGAGACATCTTTTAATTTCATAGATAGCTCCCAATCCACCAGTTTGATTGAAAAACATTGTAACCATAATAGCAGGAAATAACAACTTACTGAACTAAATGTAACAGGTCAAAATTAGTTTAAATTAGTATTATTTTAATAGAGTATGCAACATTTTTTGCAAGTATTATTTGTGGGAATCTAATCTCAGCAATAAGCATTGAATATGATTTGGCTCGTTGTTTTAGTCAGTATTTTTCAATTCTAAGAAACAGATCTGGGAAACAAAGGCCCGTAGTTATAGTCAAAATTAAGTCGAAACTATAGTTAGTTGCAGCTTTTTTCGACAGGTATCCCATTAAAAATTATGTCAAAAAATTTTGACTATAACCGGCCTTTGTTTCCCAAATCCGTGTCTAAGTATGGGAAAATACTGACTACATGTTAATAAGTTTGTTAAGGGGCCGAGATTCTCTTCCATAGATGTACTGTGTAAAAATGTCGATTTTTTATGGATACTATAGGCTAAGGCAGTGGCAACACTGTTCGGCAACCGTTCAAATGCCGCGTTTGCTAGTCAATATCAGTATGAGCTGTTATAAATATCGTTCACTTGTGATGGCTGTATTTGCAAGACAGCACGCCATGCGCTGGTGTTCAGTCATCCTCTAATTTCGTTTAGGTATCGACACTACTAAGCCAACGCGCTGCTCAGTCATACAAAGCAGCAGTATTGATTGAGTTTGCAATAGTTGGCGTTCAACGCAAGCCAGTCTCTGATACTCACTCGTACATTTTATATGGAGAATAATAATAATTCATTTAAAACTCTGCATGAAAACATCTTCTCGACGATACATGTAACTTTCATGAAAAATAAATATAACAAGCAGCGGTAGCTGTAAAAGCTTCATATAAATTAAAAAACAAAACGCACTACGCACTTATTTTTCAACTAAAAAAAAATTAAAAACTACAATCAACTACAAACGATTCTGGACTAGGATTGATTAAAATTGAAGCTGTAGCTGTTAAAAGCTTCATATAAATAAAAAAAAGACGCATTACGCACTTATTTTTCAACTAAAAAAAAATAAAACTACAATCAACTACAAACGATTTTGGACTAAAATTCATTAAAATTTAGCCGGCAGCTGTAAAAAAATTCATACAAATAAAAAAAAGCGCTACGCACTTATTTTTCAACTAAAACAAAATAAAACTACAATCAACTACAAACGATTCTGGACCAGGATTCATTAAAATTTAAAACGAGCTACGCACTTATTTTTCAACTAAAAAAAATTTTAAGCTACAAACGATTCTGGACTAGAATTGATTTAAATTGAAGCTGTAGCTGTAAAAAGCTTCATATAAATTAAAAAAAAAC
>NW_016159599.1:62946-65682 GCF_001687245.7 Rhagoletis zephyria
AAAAAAAAAACGCATTACGCACTTATTTTTCAATAAAAAAATAATATTAAAACTACAATCAACTACAAACGATTCGGGACCAGGATTCATTAAAATTTAGGCGGTAGCTGTAAAAAGCTTCATATAAATTAAAAAAAAAAACGCGCTACGCAGTTATTTTCCAACTAAAAAAAAAAAATAAATCTACAACCAACTACAAACGATTCTGGACCAGAATTCGTTAAAATCTAGGCGGCAGCTGTAAAAAAATTCATACAAATAAAAAAAAGCACTACGCACTTATTTTTCAACTAAAAAAAAAAATAAAACTACCATCAACTACAAACGATTCTGGACCAGGATTCATTAAAATTTAGGCGCTAGCTGTAAAAACCTTCATATAAATTAAAAAACAAAACGCGCTACGCACTTATTTTTCAACTAAAAAAAAATTAAAAACTACAATCAACTACAAACGATTTTAGACTAAAATTCATTAAAATTTAGGCGGCAGCTGTAAAAAAATTCATACAGATAAAAAAAGCGCTACGCACTTATTTTTCAACTAAAAAAAAAATAAAACTACAATCAACTACAAACGATTTTAGACTAAAATTCATTAAAATTTAGGCGGCAGCTGTAAAAAAATTCATACAGATAAAAAAAGCGCTACGCACTTATTTTTCAACTAAAAAAAAATAAAACTACAATCAACTACAAACGATTTTAGACTAAAATTCATTAAAATTTAGGCGGCAGCTGTAAAAAAATTCATACAGATAAAAAAAGCGCTACGCACTTATTTTTCAACTAAAAAAAAATAAAACTACAATCAACTACAAACGATTTTAGACTAAAATTCATTAAAATTTAGGCGGCAGCTGTAAAAAAATTCATACAGATAAAAAAAGCGCTACGCACTTATTTTTCAACTAAAAAAAAACAAAACTACAATCAACTACAAACGTTTCTGGACCAGGATTCATTAAAATTTAGGCGCTAGCTGTAAAAACCTTCATATAAATTAAAAAACAAAACGAGCTACGCACTTATTTTTCAACTAAAAAAATTTTTAAATTTACAAATACAATCAACTACAAACGATTCTGGAACGCATTACGCACTTAATTCTCAACTAAAAAAAATTAAAAAATTTTGGACCAAAATTCATTAAAATTTCGGCGGTAGCAGTAAAGAGCTTCATATAAATTTAAAAAAACAACGCATTACGCACTTAATTCTCAACTAAAAAAAATTAAAAAATTTTGGACCAAAATTCATTAAAATTTAGGCGGCAGCTGTAAAAAGCTTCNATTAAAAACTACAATCCACTACAAACGATTTTGGACCAAAATTCATTAAAATTTAGGCGGCAGCTGTAAAAAGCTTCATACAAATAAAAAAAAACGCGCTACGCACTTATTTTTCAACTAAAAAAAAAAATAAAACTACAATCAACTACAAACGATTATGGACCTGAATTCATTGAAATTGAAGCTGTAGCTATAAAAAGCTTCATATGAATTTTTTTTAAAACGCATTACGCGCTTATCTTTCAACTAAAAAAAAAACTTTAAAACTTCAATCAACAACAAACAATTTTGGACCAGAAATCATTAAAATTTAGGCGGTAGCTGTAAAAAGCTTCATATAAATTAAAAAGCAAAACGCGCTACGCACTTATTTTTCAACTAAGAAAAAAATTTTAAAACCACAATCAACTACAAACGATTCTGGGCTTAAATTCATTAAAATTGAAGCTTTGGCTGTAAAAAGCTTCATATAAATTAAAAAGCAAAACGCGCTACGCACTTATTTTTCAACTAAGAAAAAAATTTTAAAACCACAATCAACTACAAACGATTCTGGGCTTAAATTCATTAAAATTGAAGCTTTGGCTGTAAAAAGCTTCATATAAATTAAAAAGCAAAACGCGCTACGCACTTATTTTTCAACTAAAAAAATAAATTTTAAAACTACAATCAACTACAAACGATTCTGGGCTTAAATTCATTAAAATTGAAGCTTTGGCTGTAAAAAGCTTCATATGGATTTTTTTAAAAACGCATTACGCATTTATTTTACAACTAAAAAAAAAAATTTTTAAAACTACAATCAACTACAAACGATTCTGGACTAGAATTCATTAAAATTGAAGCTGTAGCTAAAAAAAGCTTCATATGAATTAAAAAAAAAAACGCATTACGCACTTATTTTTCAACTAAGAAAAAAATTTTAAAACCACAATCAACTACAAACGATTCTGGACCTGAATTCATTAAAATAGAAGCTGTAGTTGTAAAAATCTTCATATAAATTTAAAAAAAAAACCCATTACGCACTTATTTTTCAACTCAAAACAAGTTTAAAACTACAAGCAACTACAAACGATTCTGGACCAGAATTCATCAAAATTTAAGCGGTAGCTGTAAAGAGCTTCATATAAATTAAAAAAAAAGAACGCATTACGCACTTGTTTTTCAACTAAAAAAAAAAAAATTTAAAACTACAATCAACTACAAACGATTCTGGACCAGAATTCATTAAAATTGAAGCTGTAGCTAAAAAAGCTTCATATGAATTTAAAAAAAAACGCATTACGCACTTATTTTTCAACTAAAAAAAAAAATTTTAAAACTACAATCAACTACAAACGATTCTGGACCAGAATTCATTAAAATTGAAGCTGTAGCTAAAAAAAGCTTCATATGAATTAAAAAAAAACGCATTACGCACTTATTTTTCAACTAAAAAAAA
>NW_016159599.1:65707-67046 GCF_001687245.7 Rhagoletis zephyria
AAACTACAATCAACTACAAACGATTCTGGACCTGAATTCATTAAAATTGAAGCTGTAGCAATAAAAAGCTTCATATGAATTAAAAAAAAACGCATTACGCACTTATTTTTCAATTAAAAAATAATAATAAAACTACAATCAACTACAAGCGATTCGGGACCAGGATTCATTAAAATTTAGGCGGTAGCTATAAAAAGCTTCATATAAATTTAAAAAAAACGCGCTACGCAGTTATTTTCCAACTAAAAAAAAAAATTAAAACTACAATCAACTACAAATGATTCTGGACCAGAATTCGTTAAATTCTAGGCGGTAGCTGTAATAAACTTCATATAAATTAAAAAACAAAACGCGCTACGCACTTATTTTTCAACTAAAAAAAATTTAAAACCACAATCAACTACAAACGATTCTGGACTAGAATTGATTAAAATTGAAGCTGTAGCTGTTAAAAGCTTCAGATAAATAAAAAAAATGCATTACGCACTTCATTTTCAACTAAAAAAAAAATTTAAAACTACAATAAACTACAAACGATTTTGGACCAAAATTCATTAAAATTTCGGCGGCAGCTGTAAAAAGCTTCATACAAATAAAATAAAAACGAATTACGCACTTATTTTTCAACTAAAAAAAAAATTTTAAACTACAATCAACTACAAACGATTCTGGGCTTGAATTCATTAAAAGTGAAGCTTTGGCTGTAAAAAGCTTCATATGGATTTTTTTAAAAACGCATCACGCATTTATTTTACAACTAAAAAAAAAAAATTTAAAACTACAATAAACTACAAACGATTTTGGACCAAAATTCATTAAAATTTCGGCGGCAGCTGTAAAAAGCTTCATACAAATAAAATAAAAACGAATTACGCACTTATTTTTCAACTAAAAAAAAAATTTTAAACTACAATCAACTACAAACGATTCTGGGCTTGAATTCATTAAAAGTGAAGCTTTGGCTGTAAAAAGCTTCATATGGATTTTTTTAAAAACGCATCACGCATTTATTTTACAACTAAAAAAAAAAAATTTAAAACTACAATCAACTACAAACGATTCTGGACTAGAATTGATTAAAATTGAAGCTGTAGCTGTTAAAAGCTTCATATAAATAAAAAAAGACGCATTAAAACTACAATCAACTACAAACGATTTTGGACTCAAATTCATTAAAATTTAGGCGGCAGCTGTAAAAAAATTCATACAAATAAAAAAAGCGCTACGCACTTATTTTTCAACTAAAAAAAAAAATTTAAAACTACAATCAACTACAAACGATTTTGGACCTGAATTCATTAAAATTGAAGCTGTAGCTGTAAAAAGCTTCATATGAATT
>NW_016159599.1:68375-68685 GCF_001687245.7 Rhagoletis zephyria
ACTTGCTAACTGATGGCGAATCGATGACGGCTAATAATCAATTGTAGCGCATTTCCTCTTACTATGCATATGCCTAAATGTATGCAACCATTTGGCAAGCGAACACAGGGTGCTTCTAATGAAAATAAAAATTTTATGCTGAAATACACATGCTAAGCCCTTCGAAATTTTGTGCTGGGATATGCGTTACAGCTTCGCAAATTTTACCCCTACCGAAACCAAAGATGTATACACATCAACAATTTAAACTAAACTTAAACTACAATCAACTACAAACGATTCTGGACCTGAATTCATTAAAATTGAAGCT
>NW_016159599.1:68791-73430 GCF_001687245.7 Rhagoletis zephyria
CTGTAAAAAAATTCATATAAATAAAAAAAAGCGCTACGCACTTATTTTTCAACTAAAAAAAAATTAAAACTGCAATCAACTACAAACGATTCTGGACCAGGATTGCTTAAAATTTAGGCGCTAGGTGTAAAAACCTTCATATAAATTAAAAAACAAAACGCGCTACGCACTTCTATTTCAACTAAAAAAAAATTTAAAACTACAATCAGCTACAAACGATTCTGGACTAGACTTGATTAAAATTGAAGCTGTAGCTATTACAAGCTTCATATAAATAAAAAAAAAACGCATTATGCACTTATTTTTCAACTAAAAAAAAATTAAAAACTACAATCAACTACAAACGATTCTGGACTAGACTTGATTAAAATTGAAGCTGTAGCTATTACAAGCTTCATATAAATAAAAAAAAACGCATTATGCACTTATTTTTCAACTAAAAAAAAATTAAAAACTACAATCAACTACAAACGATTTTGGACCAAAATTCATTAAAATTTAGGCGGCAGCTGTAAAAAGCTTCACACAAATAAAAAAAACGCGCTACGCACTTATTTTTCAACTAAAAAAAAAAAAAAACTACAAACGATTCTGGACCAGGATTCATTAAAATTTAGGCGGCAGCTGTAAAAAGCTTCACACAAATAAAAAAAACGCGCTACGCACTTATTTTTCAACTAAAAAAAAAAAAAAACTACAAACGATTCTGGACCAGGATTCATTAAAATTTAGGCGGTAGCCGTAAAAAGTTTCATATAAACTAAAAAACAAAACACGCTACGCACTTATTTTTTAACTAAAAATAAATTTAAAACCACAATCAACTACAAACGATTCTGGACTAGAATTCATTAAAATCTAGGCGGTAGCTGTAAAAAACTTCATATAAATTAAAAAACAAAACGCGCTACGCACTTATTTTTCAACTAAAAAAAATTTAAAACTACAATCAACTACAAACGATTCTGGACCTGAATTCATTAAAATTGAAGCTGTAGCTGTAAAAAGCTTCATATGAATTTAAAAAAAACGCATTACGCACTTATTTTTCAATTAAAAAATAAATAAAACTACAATCAACTACAAACGATTTTGGACCAAAATTCATTAAAATTTAGGCGGCAGCTGTAAAAAGCATCATACAAATAAAAAAAAAAACGAATTACGCACTTATTTTTCAACTAAAAAAAAATTAAAACTACAATCAACTACAAACGATTCTGGACTAGAATTCATTAAAATCTAGGCGGTAGCTGTTAAAAGCATCATACAAATTAAAAAAAAAAACGAATTACGCACTTATTTTTCAACTAAAAATAAAATTTTAAACTACAATCAACTACAAACGATTCTGGACCTGATCTCATTAAAATTTAGGCGGTAGCTGTAAAGAGCTTCATATAAATTAAAAAAAAACGCATTACGCACTTGTTTTTCAACTAAAAAAAAATTTTAACACTACAATCAACTACAAACGATTCTGGACCTCAATTCATTAAAATTTAGGCGGTAGCTGTAAAAAGCTTCATATAAATTTAANTCTCATTAAAATTTAGGCGGTAGCTGTAAAGAGCTTCATATAAATTAAAAAAAAACGCATTACGGACTTATTTTTCAACTAAAAGAAAAAAATTTAAACTAAACTTAAACTACAATCATTTCAAACGATTCTGGACCTGATCTCATTAAAATTCAGGCGGTAGCTGTAAAAAGCTTCATATAAATTTAAAAAAACGCACTACGCATTTATTTTTCAACTAAAAGAAAAAAAATTTAAACTAAACTTAAACTACAATCATTTCAAACGATTCTGGACCTGAATTCATTAAAATTGAAGCTATAGCTGTAAAAAGCTTCATATGAATTAAAAAAAATGCATTACGCACTTATTTTTCAATTAAAAAAAAAAATAAAACTACAATCAACTACAATCGATTCGGGACCAGGATTCATTAAAATTTAAGCGGTAGCTGTAAAAAGCTTCATATAAATTAAAAAAAAAAACGCGCTACGCAGTTATTTTCCAACTAAAAAAAAAAAATTAAAACTACAATCAACTACAAACGATTCTGGACCAGAATTCATTAAAATCTAGGCGGTAGCTGTAAAAAACTTCATATAAATTAAAAAACAAAAAGCGCTACGCACTTATTTTTCAACTAAAAAAAATTTAAAACTACAATCAACTACAAACGATTCTGGACTAGAATTGATTAAAATTGAAGCTGTAGCTGTTAAAGGCTTCATATAAATAAAAAAAGACGCATTACGCACTTATTTTTCAACTAAAAAAAAATTAAAAACTACAATCAACTACAAACGATTTTGGACCAAAATTCATTAAAATTTAAGCGGCAGCTGTAAAAAGCTTCATACAAATAAAAAAAAACGCGCTACGCACTTGCTTTTCAACTACAAAAAAAAATAAAACTACAATCAACTACAAACGATTCTGGACTAGAATTGATTAAAATTGAAGCTGTAGCTGTTAAAAGTTTCATATAAATAAAAACAATCGCATTACGAACTTATTTTTCAACTAAAAAAAAATTAAAAACTACAATCAACTACAAACGATTCTGGACTAGAATTGATTAAAATTGAAGCTGTAGCTGTTAAAAGTTTCATATAAATAAAAACAATCGCATTACGAACTTATTTTTCAACTAAAAAAAAATTAAAAACTACAATCAACTACAAACGATTTTGGACCAAAATTCATTAAAATTTAGGCGGCAAGTGTAAAATCTTCATACAAATAAAAAAAAACGCGCTACGCACTTATTTTTCAACTAAAAAAAAAAATAAAACTACAATCAACTACAAACGATTCTGGACCAGGATTCATTAAAATTTAGGCGGTAGCTGTAAAAAGCTTCATATAAATTAAAAAACAAAACGCGCTACGCGCTTATTTTTTAACTAAAAAAAAAAGTTAAAACTACATTCAACTACAAACGATTCTGGACTAGAATTGATTAAAATTGAAGCTGTAGCTGTTAAAAGCTTCATATAAATTAAAAAACAAAACGCGCTACGCGCTTATTTTTTAACTAAAAAAAAAAGTTAAAACTACATTCAACTACAAACGATTCTGGACTAGAATTGATTAAAATTGAAGCTGTAGCTGTTAAAAGCTTCATATAAATAAAAAAACGCATTACGCACTTATTTTTCAACTAAAAAAAATATTTAAAACTAGAATCAACTACAAACGATTTTGGACCAAAATTCATTAAAATTTAGGCGGCAGCTGTAAAAAGCATCATATAAATAAAAAAACGCATTACGCACTTATTTTTCAACTAAAAAAAATATTTAAAACTAGAATCAACTACAAACGATTCTGGACCTGAATTCATTAAAAGTGAAGCTGTAGCTTTAAAAAGCTTCATATGAATTTTTTTTAAAACGCTACGCACTTACCTTTCAACTAAAAAAAACTTTAAAACTACAATCAGCAACAAACAATTTTGGACCAGAAATCATTAAAATTTAGGCGGAAGCTGTAAAAAGCTTCATATAAATTAAAAAAAAAAACGCGCTACGCAATTATTTTTCAACTAAAAAAATAAATTTTAAAACTACAATCAACTACAAACTATTCTGAACTTGAATTCATTAAAACTGAAGCTTTGGCAGTAAAAAGCTTCATATGGATTTTTTTTAAAACGCATTACACATTTATTTTACAACTAAAAAAAAAATTTTAAAACTACAACCAACTACAAACGATTCAGGACCAGAATTCATTAAAATTTAAGCTGTAGCTAAAAAAACCTTCATATGAATTTAAAAAAAACGCATTACGCACCTATTTTTCAACTAAGAAAAACATTTGAAAACCACCATCAACTACAAACGATTCTGGACCTGAATTCATTAAAATTGAAGCTGTAGCTGTAAAAAGCTTCATATGTATTTTTTTCAAAAATGCAATACGCACTTATTTTTCAACTAAAAAGAAATTTTTAAACTACAATCAACTGCAAACAATTCTGGACCTGAATTCATTAAAATTGAAGCTGTTGTTGTAAAAATCTTCATATAAATTAAAAAAAAACCCCATTACGCACTTATTTTTCAACTCAAAACAAGTTTAAAACTACAAGCAACTACAAACGATTCTGGACCAGAATTCATTGAAATTTAAGCGGTAGCTGTAAAAAGCTTCATATAAATTTATTAAAAAACGCATTACGGACTTATTTTTCAACTAAAAAAAAAATTAAAACTAAAATCAACTACAAACGGTTCTGCACCAGAAATCATTAAAATTGAAGCTGTGGCTGTTAAAAGCTTCATACAAATAAAAAAAACGCGCTACGCACTTATTTTTCAGCTAAAAAATTTTTTAAAACTACAATCAACTACAAACGGTTCTGCACCAGAAATCATTAAAATTGAAGCTGTAGCTGTAAAAAGCTTCATATAAATTTAAAAAAAGCGCGCTACGCACTTATTTTTCAACTAAAAAAAATTTATTTTATAACTACAAACGATTCTGGACCTGAAAAAAGCTTCATATGAAATTTTAAAAAACGCACTACGCACTTATTTTTCAGCTAAAAAATTTTTTAAAACTACAATCAACTACAAACGATTCTGGACCTGAATTCATTAAAATTGAAGCTGTAGC
>NW_016159599.1:73648-73722 GCF_001687245.7 Rhagoletis zephyria
CAAGTTTAAAACTACAATCAACTACAAACGATTCTCGACCTGAATTCATTAAAATTGAAGCTGTAGCTGTAAAA
>NW_016159599.1:73732-75224 GCF_001687245.7 Rhagoletis zephyria
AAAAAAACGCATTACGCACTTATTTTTCAACTAAAAAAAAAATTTTTTAACTACAATCAACTACAAACGATTCTGGACCTGAGTTCATTAAAATTAAAGCTGTAGCTGTAAAAAGCTTCATATGATTTTTTTTTAAAACGCATTACGCACTTATTTTTCAACTAAAAAAAAAAGTCTAAGCGGTAGAAGTTATAGCAGCTATTTCGGAGATCACCACATCTCTTCATCAGACTTCGTTTTTTCTAGATTTCACCACATCTCTTCATCAGACTTCTTTTTTTCTAGATTTCAGTATAAAAAAAGAATTTTGATGATCTCCGAAATAGCTGCTATAACTTCTACCGCTTAGACTTTGCTGCTTTTTCAATTTTTCCTAATAAACAATCGTGGTACAAATCTCAATAAAAATATTAAAAATAAAATGTTTATAAGCCACAATAACATTGACAAAAAAATAAAAAATTTAAAACTGCAATCAACTACAAACGATTCTGTACCATAACTCATTAAAATTTAGGTGGTAGCTGTACAAAGCTTCATATAAATTTAAAAAAAATTGCGCTACGCACTTATTTTTCAACTAAAAAAAAAATTTGAAACTACAATCAACTGCAAACAATTCTGGACCTGAATTCATTAAAGTTGAGGCTGTAGTTGTAAAAAGCTTCATATGATTTTTTTTAAAACCCATTACGCACTTATTTTTCAGCTTAAAAAGTTTTAAACTACAATCAACTACAAACGATTCTGGGCCAGACTTCATTAAAATTTAGGTGGTAGCTGTAAAGAGCTTCATATAAATTAATAAAAAAACTCTAAGTGCGTAGCGAGTTTTATATAAATTTTTTTTAAAACCCAGTACGCACTTATTTTTTAACTAAAAAAATTTTAAAACTACAATCAACTACAAACGATTCTGGTCCAGAATTGATTAAAATTGAAGCTGTAGCTGTAAAAAGCTTCATATGTTTTAAAAAAAACGCGCTACGCACTTATTTTTCAACTAAAAAAATAAATTTTAGAACTACAATCAACACTTATTTTTCAACTACAAACAAAAATTTTCCATTAGGCGATGGAGTTACATACATAGGTTTGGTTAGAAATCAAACAATAATTTCATTTCATCTTATTAATTTGCTGATATACATATAATTTATTTATTCATTTTCCGGTAACACCACCTTATATGAATTCGCGCTTCTAACATCCACAGGACCGGGTTGTAATGGAAGTAATTGTATGTTTAACAAATAAATTAACATGTTTATAATGCAATCAATAGATCCTTACGAATTCGCCATTACCAAGGCACTAAGTAACGTACGCACTTTTGTTTGCAAAATGCATTTATTTAAGTTGAAAGAAGACAAATTCCTTCGTTCGGCATTTATTCTTACTCGCTTTCTATCTTCCAAGGCGAATTCATATATTCTTATCACGAATTCATATATTCATGTGGTAGCAAGAGTATAAAAACATAAAATTACAT
>NW_016159599.1:75551-81400 GCF_001687245.7 Rhagoletis zephyria
AAAAAAATCAACTATATTATTAGGCAAGGAATTGTTAAAGAAGTAACACTCTTTCAGCTAAGACAGTCAATATGGCGGAATTAGAGCGAGAAGTTGCCAACTGATAACACCTTGTATTATTGCATCATGGAGTATACCAACGAAGGACGAGTTTATACAAGGAGATAGAAAGAGCACAAAACTACTCTAGAAAATTACACGCACAATGACAAACATGAACAAATGTACAAAAAGCACATAATTTTTGACAATCAGTACAGTTCGCACATATATCAATGAGCAGCTTATGCGATTTATTTTCGTTTGTACTATATATCTGCATATATACATGTACACAAACATATGTTCATACACAAACATATGCACATACAAGAAAACATTGCTGTCCATAAGTACATACATAAGCCCATCAGTACATCAACGAAGCCCGTTTGCTTCATCATAAATATATCCATACAAACATATGTACATATGTACGAATTGATGTAGTTACGCGAAGCACGCTTGCATCATATATACATATATTGCTTGGTAGCGGCAGAGCTGAAGTGCGCAATGAGTTCTTTCGTACATACATATNCTTCTTTCGTACATACATATATATGTATGCATACATACGTGCATTCAAACCTCCATAGAAACATATGTAGGTACTCGTACTCGTCATGCGCCGCTTTATTTCTTTTTTCCCCTTCCCTATACTACCTATATCTTCCTTCTCACTCATGTAACGTTTTCAGTTTTAAAAATTTCACTCTCCATTTTTGCCATACCGCCGCCAAAGAAGTTTCACTTCAAAAATTAAAATTTTATATGTATTGGTTTTTTCTGCTTTTCTTTACTNATTTAAACTGCAATCAACTACAAACGATTCTGGACCATAATTCATTAATATTTAGGCGGTAGCTGTACAAAGCTTCATATAAATTTAAAAAAAAAGCGGTACGCACTTATTTTTCAACAAAAAAAAAAAAATTTTAAACTACAATCAACTGCAAACAATTCTGGACCTGAATTCATTAAAACTGAGGCTGTAGTTGTAAAAAGCTTGATATAGATTTTTTTAAAAACCCATTACGCACTTATTTTTCAACTAAAAAAAATTTTAAACTACAATCAACAACAAACGATTCTGGACCAGAATTCATTAAAATTTAGGTGGTAGCTGTAAAGAGCATCATATAAATAAAAAAAAAAGCATTACGCACTTATTTTTCAACTAAAAAAAATTTTAAACTACAATCAACAACAAACGATTCTGGACCAGAATTCATTAAAATTTAGGTGGTAGCTGTAAAGAGCATCATATAAATAAAAAAAAAAGCATTACGCACTTATTTTTCAACAAAAAAAATAAAATTTTAACACTACAATCAACAACAAACGATTTTGGACCAGAATTCATTAAAATTTAGGCTGTAGCTGTAAAAATCTTCATATGAATGTAAAAAAAGGCATTACAGACTTATTTTTCAACTAAAATAAAATTTTAAAACTGCAATCAACTACAAACGATTCTGGACCAAAATTCATAAAAATTGAAGCTGTAGCTGTTAAAAGCTTCATATAAATTAAATAAAAATGCGTGTGTAACACCGTACACATGATAGAAGTGAAACTTCTTAAAAAAGGTGTGAGTACCAGGGGGGCGACTCTGTAACGCGATGCGAAAGAGAAATGCGATGCGATAGGCAATCGTCACAGTATATTATTTACGACGTATTTAGCTATCGCATCGCATTGCCCTTTCGTATCGCATTACAGAGTAGCCCCCCTGGTACCTTCTCACAAAATTGGATGTGTAAACATATGTTAACGGTTCGGCAAACCATTAGGCGATGGAGTTACATACATAGGTTTGGTTAGAAATCAAACAATAATTTCATTTCATCTTATTAATTTGCTGATATACATATAATTTATTTATTCATTTTCCGGTAACACCACCTTATATGAATTCGCGCTTCTAACATCCACAGGACCGGGTTGTAATGGAAGTAATTGTATGTTTAACAAATAAATTAACATGTTTATAATGCAATCAATAGATCCTTACGAATTCGCCATTACCAAGGCACTAAGTAACGTACGCACTTTTGTTTGCAAAATGCATTTATTTAAGTTGAAAGAAGACAAATTCCTTCGTTCGGCATTTATTCTTACTCGCTTTCTATCTTCCAAGGCGAATTCATATATTCTTATCACGAATTCATATATTCATGTGGTAGCAAGAGTATAAAAACATAAAATTACATNCAACTGATAACACCTTGTATTATTGCATCATGGAGTATACCAACGAAGGACGAGTTTATACAAGGAGATAGAAAGAGCACAAAACTACTCTAGAAAATTACACGCACAATGACAAACATGAACAAATGTACAAAAAGCACATAATTTTTGACAATCAGTACAGTTCGCATTTATATCAATGAGCAGCTTATGCGATTTATTTTCGTTTGTACTACATATCTGCATATATACAAGTACACAAACATATGTTCATACACAAACATATGTACATACAAGAAAACATTGCTGTCCATAAGTACATACATATGCCCATCAGTACATCAACGAAGCCCGTTTGCTTCATCATAAATATATCCATACAAACATATGTACATATGTACGAATTGATGTAGTTACATATATTGCTTGGTAGCGGCAGAGCTGAAATGCGCAATGAGTTCTTTCGTACATACATATATAAGTATACATACATACGTGCATTCAAACCTCCATAGAAACATATGTAGGTACTCGTACTCGTCATGCGTCGCTTTATTTCTTTTTTCCCCTTCCCTATACTACCTATATCTTCCTTCTCACTCATGTAACGTTTCCAGTTTTAAAAATTTCACTCTCCATTTTTGCCATACCGCCGCCAAAGAAGTTTCACTTCAAAAAATTATTTATTGATTTAAAGCAGTGATTCCCAAAGTGGTCCAGGTGGACCCACAGGTATCCACGGAAGACTCGACGGGGGTCCACGGTGACGTTAAAAANCTTAAGCGGTAGCTGTAAAAAGCCTCATATCAATTTAAAAAAAAATGCACTACGCACTTATTTTTCAACTAAAAAAATAAATTTTAAAACTACAATCAACTACAAACGATTCTGGATCTGAATTCATTAAAACTGAAGCTGTAGCTGTAAAAAGCTTCATATGAATTTTTTAAAAAACGCATTACGCACTTATTTTTCAACTTAAAAAAAATTTAAAACTACAATCAACTACAAACGATTCTGGACCTGAATTCTTTAAAATTTAAGCTGTAGCTGTAAAAAGCTTCATATGAATTTAAAAAAAAATGCATTACGCACTTATTTTTCAACTACAAACAAAAAGAAACTTACTACAATCCACCAGAGAGTTAAATCTATCATATTCTAGGTATTTTATCAANGGTAGCTTTAAAAAGCCTCATATGAATTAAAAAAAAATGCACTACGCACTTATTTTTCAACTAAAAAAATTAATTTTAAAACTACAATCAACTACAAACGATTCTGGATCTGAATTCATTAAAACTGAAGCTGTAGCTGTAAAAAGCTTCATATGAATTTTTTAAAAAACGCATTACGCACTTATTTTTCAACTTAAAAAAAATTTAAAACTACAATCAACTACAAACGATTCTGGACCTGAATTCTTTAAAATTTAAGCTGTAGCTGTAAAAAGCTTCATATGAATTTAAAAAAAAATGCATTACGCACTTATTTTTCAACTACAAACAAAAAGAAACTTACTACAATCCACCAGAGAGTTAAATCTATCATATTCTAGGTATTTTATCAAAATTCATAAAGGTCGGGTGCCACCTTCACGGAGCTGCGAACGTATGTACGTTGTTATTGTTTTAAGTACATTTCTTGATAAACTTGAAGTGGAATTTTTGTAATATTTTCAGTCCTGTACAAAAATTTTAGTGAACGGACGTATTGTGCGATACTATTTGCATATGTAAAAGCTACTTTTTGTATGTCTCCGTATATTAAAAGGTATCAGAAAAGTAGCGTTTACATATGGGGATACATATCTTGTAAGAAAGCTTTAATACTGTTCCATTAATGCATTTTTGTATGTTTGAAAAATTAATACAGCTATATGCATACAGAAGTAGTACAAGTGTATGGTTAGAGTACGCATACGCTCTGAGAAACTACGCGTGTTAAATGGAAATGAAGGTTCATTTGTACTGGCATGTATACACAGCAGCAAGCTCATGCCACCAAAAGCGATGTCGTATGCATGCAATTTCTACTGGGCTGAGTTGTACATATGTACATATGTATGCATGTGCGTAGTATTTAGGCAGAAATATGCCCATACGTATGTATGTACTAATGTATATATACATATAAAAACGTTATCAATTAGTGGAGTATGTATGTATGTACATACATTATTATTATTATTAATTTGTTCCGGTAGTACAGAGTAAGACTTAGGTCTTTTAATTGTACTTGAACTACATATATTATATTTTACAGTAATTGTTTTGCAATAAAATATCTTAAATCTATTTTTTTTATTTTATTTATTTTTTTTTATTTAACAATAAGAACAAATATGACTTAGAAAATAGGGAATAGTAGAATCAAAGAAAGTAGAGAAAGATAGAGACAAATTTTGAAGAACTAATACCATGCAATCATNTGTACTTGAACTACATATATTATATTTTACAGTAATTGTTTTGCAATAAAATATCTTAAATCTATTTTTTTTATTTTATTTATTTTTTTTTATTTAACAATAAGAACAAATATGACTTAGAAAATAGGGAATAGTAGAATCAAAGAAAGTAGAGAAAGATAGAGACAAATTTTGAAGAACTAATACCATGCAATCATACTGTTTTAAAATAATTGTAAATTTGTGTCCTGTAGTTGAATCTGCTTAATCCAGTCTTTACGGTCTCAGGTAACGAATTCCAGGCCCTAACCGCGTTCACGAAAAATAGTCTGGATGATGTTAGGTAGTTGAATTTTGGCATAATGAAGCTGTTGTGTCTCAGTAACCTTACTGGTATTAGCTTCTCAAACAGATAGGCAGGTATTTTGAATACAGTAAGTTTATACATAAATATACAATTCCTTGTGGACAAATAATTCTCAAGACTACAACCTAGGATCTTTGTGTTCCAGGCAGAAATATGCTCATATCTATCAATCCCATATACGTAACGAGCATGGGCGTCGCTCGGAAGGAGAGGGGCTCGAGGCCCCCTCCTAGACTTGGAAGTTTACCTTATATGTAGGTATAAAATCTTCGATTATTACCGCAGCGACCACAAAAATGCAGTTGCCAATATAGCAACTCAGTTGCCAGCTTGCAGTTTCCATCTGAAAAACCATTTCAGATGGTAGCCACCCAACTGAAGTTCGGTTGCCATAAGCCTAAGCCGGCTCAGCTCGATGTTCTGGTCACATACATAAGTACAAATTTTCATGAGTATATCTCTTCTTATTCTGGTACTTACAAATATCGGGCCATAGTTATAATACCATTCCATGCTCATGAAAGGTATAGGTTTCAGATTTCAAATCTGTGAAGTAGGTAACAAAATATAAATTTAAACATTTTCTTAACTTCTTCCCAGCGTATTTATTAAAACGTCATTTTCAAAAATTTTATGCATTGCTATGCCATGCCATTCCATCTCAAACATACTAGGGGTATTCTCGAAGTATTGCACGATGCACGTATTGCACGAAATGCAAAAATACTATCCCAAATTNCGTCATTTTCAAAAATTTTATGCATTGCTATGCCATGCCATTCCATCTCAAACATACTAGGGGTATTCTCGAAGTATTGCACGATGCACGTATTGCAC